>NW_017731403.1:4780254-4785804 GCF_001890085.2 Hipposideros armiger | reverse complement strand
CAGGTTGAGCTGTTGTTCAGCATCTTAGCTGTAGAGGGCAGTGTCACTGGCCCTCATATGTGGGATCCGAACCGGGGCGCTCTGGCATCCCAAGCGAGTTCTTAACCATCGCGCCACTCGGCCGGCCCTCCTTGGCTATCTTTTAAAAAGAGACCTGGGTTTTCCAAATCATCCTTCCCAGATCCTTATAAATTCTAAATGTATGCGAGAGTGGAGCTGTATTTTTTTCATGTGCTAAAATTAAACTAACTAGTATGTGGGACTCACATGTATAACCCTTTGTATGCTGCTTGGAACATAATTTTACATTTATCTTTGCTTTCATAACATTGTTTGGTGGTCGTGATGATGACTTGATGCCTAATCCTCATAAATGTAGGCAACTCCTCCGTCCTCATGTTGTTGCTACAGAAAAAATGAGAACCACTTGACAGCAGCCCACATAATGTTACACTCTGCAACATTAGAGCACAAGGAAGTTCTGTGTTTATTATGTGTCAAGACTGTCAGGCAATCACTAATCAGGGATATACGCCAACCATAGTCATGAGAGTTAAACAGAAGTCCATGAAGGATGGCTTAGGTTATACAACGAGCTCTATTAACCTAGCTGGATGATCAAAACAAATACTTTGCCTTATTCAGGATAGGTTTCCTGGAAAATGTGGCTCTAAGGCAGATTTTGCAGAATGTGTGAGGGATATAATTGCATCTCTTGGAAAACTGATCTCTTAATTCCAAGGACACTTCTGAAATTGCTTGACCCAAAAGGTAATTCCCTAGTCTGTTCCCACTTAGGTTATATATATGAGGGAAACTGCATGGAAAGGGGAGATGCTCAGGCTTAGGAAGTTAGAGTTCAAAGTCATATGGATTCTAATCCCATCTCAACTGATACTTAAGATATGGAACTTGATTTAATTTATCTGAGTCTCAGTTTCCTCAACTCTAAATGGGGATTGATAATATAACCGACCTCCTAGGCAGATTCCAAACAATACATGTAAAGTGCCCAATGCCTGGGCAGGTCATGGGATTCAAAAAGTGGTTGCTAATATTATTGGCTACTGATTGCAGAGTTAACTATAAAAAAATGTGGAACCAGGGATTTTGATACTGGCTGTTACCTCTGCACATTATGATGTTTTTCAGATAGCTACATAACTAACTTCTTACTTTTTTCATATCTTTGCTCAAATATTCTCAAAGAGACCTACATTGACCATTCATTTACTCTGTTAAACAGGCAATCTACAGAGTTCCTCCCCAAATGTTATGGTCACCTAACATACTCTATAATTTTATCATGATCATCATGATCATCATGATCATCATCATGTTTTCCCATTAGAATATAAGCCCCTCAAGGGCAGGAGTTTTATCTGTTTCTAGCACTTAGTGGATTCTTGATATTTGTTGAATGAATGAAGAACTTTGCTTTAGTCTGTTTTGCATTTGAATGTTGGGTCGGGTCAGTCAGAGAGGAGTATTGGTTCCTCACATTACTCTCATATCAAGTTAGAGTCAGAGCAAGACTGAAGGTCCTGCTAACTGGGTGCCCAGAGCCAACGGAAGGCATTTAACTGGCTCTAACAAGCACACTGGGCAGTGTGACAGAAGGCTTTTCTGAGATAAGCTTATGTATTCACAACATGCTCCCTCGCCTGGACTCCTTCACACAGTATGCCCATCAAGCTGCACAAGGGAAAGATGTCTGAGTTTTCCATGAAAACAGTAGGAAACTCTTGCTAAATCAATATCGTCATCAGTGCAATGTCAATCAAGCTCAGAATGCTCAACAGAAATCTGCTTTTTGAAATTTGTGAACAGTTTCCGCATCTACTAACTATTCATGCCTTGTTCGAGCAGATGCGTCAACATCTCACCAAAATATCAATCAAATAACAATGACTGGAATTTTAATCAACTACAGGAGTTCTCAAATGGAATGGAGAGGCTTTCATAGCAAAAAAAAAAAAAGATGCTACAAAGTTGATGATGCTTTTTAATCCTGACTGCCTAAATCTTTAGTATCCACCCTACCCTGTTGCAATTACATCATAAATTCCACAAGAGCAAGGACTGTGTCGATATCTTGTTCCCTGCACAGTGCCTGGCACCTAATGGGAATACAATAAGACCCTTTACAAAACCCAGTTGACACAATTCAAGGACTAGAGCTTGAAGACAAAGATTCTGTTCAACAGGATGGATGAGACTTGGCAGCAGTATATATGGAAAAAGATCCGAGAGGTTTTGTTTTTCTCAAGGCTGACATGAGATGAGGGCCAACTGTGCGATTCATTTCCTAAATAAGCTAATGCCATCTGAGCCCAAATTAACAATTAACAGAAGTAATGTGTCCAGAGGATAAGAAATAATGGTTCCCTTACATTTTTAACTGGTCAAACCATACCTGGAAGACAGCTGTCCGGATCTGGGTACACATTTGAAGAACGATTCTGACTAATGGTGAGTAGTCCAGGAACTAAGTATCAGAGGCAATAGTGGGAGGAATTGGGTAGCATGAGAACATGCCTCGGATAGCCAACTACAGCTGGATCAGACCCCATCAACTTGGCTGATAGCCAGGTCACCCCAATATACGAGAGGGCCCCACCAACTCAGCAGATTCACCAAGCTGACCATCACAGATGTGTGAGCAATTAGCACTTGTTTTATACCCCCTGAGGTTTTGTGATTTTTTGTTACCTAGCTTAATTGCAACAATAGGTAACTAATACAAAGAGAAATAGTGGAAGGTCTATCATATATAAGATGAGGCAAAATCGTTCTAGTTCCTTCGAAGTTGAGAATGGAAGAGTTGATTTAAATCCTTAGTGGCTCTCAAGAAGAAAACTTTGTCTCTTAGGAAATTGGAGCTTTATAAGGACTGGGGCCATTCATCAAATCAACAGTCTTTACTGAGTTTGAGCTTGGAAACTGGCAGAGCCGGCCACCCCATCAGTTTTACCAGGCCCAGGCTGCTGGCTCCCACCTTCCCTGGCTTATGTTACAGAGCTTGGGAACTCACTTAGGTCAGGGACCTTATCTTATCTCTTTTGTTTTTTTCATGTTTACACATTCAGATAATAGCACAGGATCTAGCACATAGTAGGCATTCAATCAATATTTATTTAAAATGACTGGAAGATGGCAGGGCTGGCCCCCAGCCCCTGAATCCATGAGGGTAAATTATTAAAATTGGGTCTAAAAGACACAGAAAGCTAACCAAATATTTAGAAAAATGTTTGGAAAAGCTATTTTCCAAGCTCCTGAGAAAAGGAATGGGAATAATAAGGAACAGGCTGAGTATGTAGGGGAGGTAGAAATAAATTGAATATTTTGTGGCACAAAACTCTAAAATATTCCTGTTTATAATTTTTACAGATTAGTGAGAAGCAGCCTAGGAGAACAAGAAGCAAGGGACAAGGAAAAGGCACTGATTCCGAGAGAACAAGAGCTGGTAAAGAAAGGCTTCAAGTGCAAGGTGATGATATTTTTAACGAAATTGGGCCTTGGGTTCATGATTCCAGCCTTCTGGAACATTCTTTCTCTAAAGTGGCTCCTGATACAGGCTTAGCAGATGCCATGTTTTAAAGACCAGTTCATGAGGATATAAAGGATGGGCCACATGGAAAGAGGCCCGTGCCCCAGAGAGAAGACAGTTCTTTTTACAGACACTTCACCTGGCTCATGAACACACAGAAGTACTCTCTCCACTATAACAGGAGTTGGAAAACTTTTTCTTAAAGGTACCTATTTTAGGTTTTGTGGGCCATATGTAGCTATACATATTACAACAATGATAGACATATTACATAAATGAATAAGCATAACTTTAGAGACATTGAAATTAGAATTTCACTTAATTTCATGTGTTATGAAATATGCTTTTAATTTTTTTCTACCATTTAAAGACGTAAACACCATTCTTAGCTTGCAGGCCATGAAAGAAAGACAGTGGGTTGGTTCTGGCCTACAGGCTGCAGTTCACTGACCCCTGCTCTACATGAATCAGCAGTCTAATTTCATCACATATTTGTATCCTTCTACTGCCCAATGCTAGCAAAACAGGCTGCCCAGAAGAGTCTCAGTGGTGACCACTGTGATTTGATAAGAACAACTTTTTTTTTTTAAGATTTTTATTGGGTAATTGGGGGGATGGGAACAATGATGGGGAANAATGATGGTGCCAACTTGGGCCAGTGAAGCAACGTCCTCCACAACTAGACTGAAGAACAAAAGGACAGCAACTTGTCTGTTCCCCTTCCCCGATACTCCAATGCTGTTCCCCCGCCAACACCACAATAAAAATCTTTAAAAAAAGAAAAGTGATGTGAGCGGGGCCCCAAAGATGACTTAGGTTTGCCTCTTTCCTGAAGAAGGAAGGAGCTGATGGTTAATGGCACTAGGCGGTGGGGGAAGTTGGAATGAAGGAGCAGGAGATGGGGCTGGGAAAAGACTATGGAAAAGAATATGGACTGTATCCTGATGCGGAATGGAAAAAGTTAAAGAAAGAGTATAATCAGAAATTGCTGCCCAATTTGTTTCAACTGATACCCTCCTAACCCCTCCCCCTTCTTTAAGGAATTCCCCCAAGATTTAAGGAAGGAAAATGTTGTCTCATGCCTGCCTTTACAACCCTGAGAGGAGTTCTGAAGTTCTTTTGTTTTTTTTTAATGTTACTATCCATTTTTTATGACTTTTTAGGGAAGAGAAATTGTCTGAGATTTGTCACCAAAGTGTCAAAGAGTGCCCTAGAAGCACATACTGCCCATGGGTGGCTTTTATTTGGTCCAATGTGTATGTAGCAGCTAAAACTTTAATACTAAAGTTTTATATGAACTTGTGAGGACTCCTTGAGGAACTCAAAACACTAGGCTGGCCCATGTGGGTACCATGATCAGACTAAGAATCTGCACCCCTTAAAACCTATCTGGGGAACATCAATTTTTTAGGGGAGGTTGAGTTCAGCATGGGAAGGTTAGAAAAAGGGTATGTGTTGGTGCCAAGTTCAGCTCTCCAGTGCTGCTATTCAGCTCTTAACCTCACAAAAGCGTCACCCTGACTGACTCACCTTCACTAGACTGTAGTTTAGAACCTCTCTTGGTGGTTTCAATTTGCCACTCCATCTTCTCTCAATGGGGCTTAGCTAAGGATCACTTCCAAGCATGCAGTGCCTAGAGAGAATGCCACTAAATCAAGTTTTCCTCATTATTTTAAAATTCCAGAGGTGTTTTAGCACCTTGGTGACTAAAATTGTATTGGTTCTGCCCAGCAGGTCACACCTTATTAAGGATTCTGACCACCATTTTACTTGTGTGTGTGTACACACACACACACGCACTCAGCAACTATAAATTTAAAATGTATATTTTAATGCCTTTGCTTGATTTAGGGCTACTTATTGAAAGAAAAAGCATCAATTTAAACTTCCTTGGCTATCTTTTTTTAAGATTTTTTTTTTATTGGGGAATTGGGGGGATGGGAACAGTGCTGGGGAATTGGGGAAGGGGAACAGACAAGTTGCTGTCATCTTGCTCCTCA
>NW_017731403.1:4764997-4771113 GCF_001890085.2 Hipposideros armiger | reverse complement strand
TTTAATAGAACAACATAAACAATGTCTCCCAGGGATTTTTTTTAAATTAAAAAAATAAAGATGGGTGAGGGCTTCTTTCTCCTTTACATAGAAGACAGTCTTCTGTGCATTAATATTATAGCACTATATCACCAAATGTCTGCTTAGAAATTTATTGATAAAGTCTGGGAAATCTTGGTGAATGAATAAATAGGTAAGACAAGCAGAAATAACTTCTTACTTTTTGTAAAGCATTTAGCTTATTGTTAATACTTAATATTGTCAAATTTAACCAACGTAACAGTTGGGCCATCTAAACTGTGGCCAAAAAATTAAAATGCCAAATAAGTATGAAGTGAAATGGATATTCTTGACTGAATGCATTATTTTGTCTTCCAACTGCTTAAGTACATAAGTTCTGTGTTTACTTAACTTTTTGAAAAGTCAAACCCATGACGTTTTTAATGAATATTTTCTGATCAACCATAAAAGACTATCACTCATTTATTGATCAACTATAAGAGACTATCACTATTTAATAAAACAATGTAGCTCTAACACCCTTCAACTCAAGTTGAAAGAGCTTCTTTTCAGGAATATACATGAGTAAAGGAGCCTTTGAATTAGCCTGGGGAGGGAAAGTCAAAGCCATAAGTCAAGGTCAATGTTAAGTTTAGAGCCAGGTGACATGGTAGCTGCCCAATCACTCTTACTATGACTTTCTTAGAAAAGCTCTTTGTTTTCCATTCCTACTGATGATTGCCCCTCACTCTCCATGGTAACTCTCCCCTCATACTGACAAACAGGAAAAAAAACCACTCAAGTTCTTTCTTACATAATGTGTTTGGGGGAGGGGTGTGTGTGTGTGTGTGTGTGTGTGTGTGTGTGTGTGTGTGTGTGTGTGTGTGTGTGTGTTTTCCAGAACCAAAGAGCCTTGATGCTTTTTATCAATTCCACTCAACGTCAAGGGCAGGAAACAAAAATATTTTTCTCTTCCAACTCAAATACAATACCCCTTTGTGAAGTTGCTAAGAAGCTAGAAATAGCAAATCTGGGAAATTTTTCAGGTGAGAGATATGCATCAAAATATTCATTTTGCTAAAAATATCTCTAAGTTGGTCTCAGTATTCCAACTCACATCACACTGCAATTCAGGAGGATGAACAAAATCTGTTTCACCTTGTTTGGCAGTAACTCTGAGGTTACAAGAAGGGGTAAGGAAATCTGTCCTATGACACTGAAGTCCCCTTAGGCATTTGCCAGGTCAAAGAAGTTGTTTTCAGGATGCAAACAAGAAAGACAGAAGAGAGAAGAGACCAATTCACAATATTGCATATTCGTTACCTGACAACTGGAGTTTAGAGCAAAGACCCAAGGGGTAACTCAGGCAAGTCGGGGAGTTCCACAAGGTTAAACACACAATGGCAAAGCTTGCATAGTCCTAATCAGCTGCACCAGCACAGATAAATGAGGTTGCCTAGGAAGTATAACCATCCTAATGGCAGTAGGGCTGATCTAGTGTCCAGAGATGAACCTAGACGCAATAGGAGATGTGTGTGGTCTAGGGTAGGCTCCAATGTCCCAGACCCACAGCAGTGGAGACACATGAGAAAAGATAAAAAGAAAAGACAGGCTCGGCCTTGGGGAACAGGGTGAACGCAACGGAATAACTAGGTAAGCACTTGGCGCCCGGCAGCTCCTGGTCTCCTCTCTCCCCTGTGGGCTTCTCCCTGCATCCTCAGAGTCTCCAGTCCCAACTGCGTCCCTCAATAGGAACAGAAAATAGATGACAGCTAAGTTTTCTTCAAGTCTTGCCAAGAAAAACTTTGCAAGGTTAGGAACACAAAAGGCTTCAAATATCTTGCTACTGAGGTTCTTTTCTAAAAGTTTTAGCATANAGTTCTTAACCATCGCGCCACTCGGCCGGCCGGATAAGAACAACTTTTAATTGCACGATACAGCTGCATCAAGAAAGGCAGAGGATTTTCTTTGAGGATTACTTTGTCCCAAACAATTCCTTTAGGAAATTTCAAGGATCAGGCCCTGTTTAGCATGGTCTCTTAGGAGCTTGGCAATATAAGGCAAAGTTGTTATAAATATCCATGATTATGAACGTTCAACCAAATTCATGAACTCTGTAGACAGTGCTTAGGGATGAAAGACATATATTTCCCCCACCCCACCCCCACAGGCCAACTGTATTCCTTTTCTAATGATACAAGTGACTTGATAATGGCTTCAGAATTTTACTTCTCATCTTCCTATCATGGACGTAAAATGACAGAAGAACACTATTTGTTTTTGGAATCAAAGTGTTAGTCTCCTATAAGAAGACCAATAAAAGGAATTTCTTTTAAATGTAAATGTTTAAATGTAAATGTAAATGTAAAAATAGCCTTGTTCTTCAAAAGAAATTAATATAACTATGTCCCACAGAAGCAAAAACGTTTATAATTAATATTTTTCTTTTTGCTGTAGCTGCCAGGAAACAGAGTCGAGTTTGTGCTTCAATTATAAAAATTAAATAAGATATTTATTCTTTGGTTATACTGATATTTTCCATGGCCAAAACTTTTATTCCCCCTACCCAATTACATGTTTGATTTTCCTCAGGAACAGAATAAACCATGTTAGCAATATATTCATAACAAAATAAGACAAATAAAGCATTTCTTTCAAATATCCTCTTTTTCAAGACTGTCTTCCACTTGCCCATATGTTTCTGTTCTTCATCTGGCTATTAGTTTTTTTTGTTGCCATGGCACTTAATATTTATACAAACAATAAAAAGCACAGTAACAACTCCTGCCCACTTCCTGTCAACTCTTAGAATTTCAGGCTGAGTGGTGTGTGATTGATTCCAACTCGATGCACCAGAGATGGTGAGATGAGATGGGCTTGAGTCATTTACTCCAGGGCATTTTGAAAGTAGAAGACTTTTTATTTTATTTTTCCTGCCTAGGAGAGTAAAATGACATATGGGTATCAAATTATTTTTCTTTATTGGTTCAGTCAGTAGGCATTAATTAAGCACCTAGTACATGTCAGACAATAAGCACTAACCAATTAGATTCTACCAAATATTCATATTTATATTCTATCAAATTTTGGGGCTCACCTTCCTATAAACAGAAAATAGATTTTTAAATGGCAGAGTGAAGAATACAGGACATAAGTAATTAGAGCTGCACTGAAGATGTTAGGAGTAAAGCCTGCCATCTCTTGCAATTTGAGTACATGGTCAAGTTTCACTAATTTAGATGCATTATTTGGAATCTAAGATGAATCAGACAGGAACTAGATTAACCTGTAATATCTTATTAAATCAAAAGAATCTGTTTGTAAATAAATGTGTTGATTACAAAATGATTTGCACCTGATTCTTAAGTAAATCTGGTCTCTATACTATGTGCTTAAAAAGAAGTACATGCTTAAAAGCCTCTTCTTACGTGCTTAAAAAAAAAGTATTATTTTTAAAATGTACCACAACTTAGCATCTCACTAATAACAAAGGAACCTGTTCAAGTAGTGAGAAATTCACCCAGGCCATGAAATGTGGTGGTTAAGGGCCAGGCTTGAGTTGGAAGCCCAGCTCTGTCTGTCATGCACTAGCTGAGTTACTTTGGTCACCTGTTTAACCTCCCTATGCTTAGTTCCTTCATTTCTAAAGTGAGAGTACTATTCTATCCTTCCTAGTGTTGTTGTGGGAAGAAAAAGAGGGAAAAAAAGTGCTTAGGAATGTTGTATAATAAAATGACTAAGGGCAAGGGTATGGCATGAGACTCTGGGGTTCAAATTCCAGCGTGCTCCATCACTGACCTTGAGCACAAACCTAACATCCCTGGGTCTCGGTTTCCTCATCGATGCAAGGAGGATACTAGTTGCCTCTACCCTGTTGGGTTACTGTGGAGAGTAAATAATCGATGTAAAGTGCTTAGCATACAATGAGCACTCACTCAGTGTTAACTAATTAGAGAAGTGACATACAATAGGTACCAAATAAGTGGTAGTTAATGGTAACAGTATGGGGCATATGGGAAGAAATAGGGACCATAAGTTTTCACACACGGAAAGTTCGTAGCAATCATTCTGTCCTATCTTTCATTTGACAGATGGGAAAACTAAGGACTAAAGCAACAGTTAGTGTCCTGTCCAAAGTCCCTCAGCTCTGGGGGACAGATCCTGGACTGTCACTTAGGTCTTTGGAGTTCTAGTCCACGCCTCTTGGCCTGAAACCACACTGCATACTGAACCTTCCTGCCTCAGGGTGATGAGATTGCAATGGAAACCAGTTTTTCATGTCTGTTCTCCAAACCAAAAGACTGGTTGGGGATTTAGGGTGCAGAACAAAGTGAGAGCAGCCACTGGGTAAAGAGACAAGATTGAATGTTCTTCCTCAATATGGGGTACCCCTGGAAGGCATCAGGATTTAATTTTTGGTAAAACCAGCCAAGGGTTTATAGATTAAAAATATAACCATGAGAAATAAGAATGGCTTTGGGGGATTATAGACTGATCAGTTACACTTTTGGATAGGACCAATTAATGGAGACATGCATCATGCAAACAAAACAGCTTGATTTTTTAAATAAGAGAAAATTTGCTAAGAGACTCATTTAGGAAGGCCTTTGGTGGCGGAGGGCAAAGATGTTCCTTTGGATGAGTTCTCATTAATACATATTTTCAGAATTGAGTTGAGTGATGGGGTGATCATGGCTATAAATACTTTAAGGGAAGATACTATTCAGAGCACTTAGCTCAACACTGTCAACTTATAATGAGGAATAAATATAGAAAGAGCAAGTGGCTTGCTCAGTGACTTGATTAGTTTAGAGCCTCATGGATAGGTTTACGGCTTCAAGTTTAAGCCTTAAACAAAGAGTGGAGATAAACAGGAGATGTACAATGAATTGGCATCATTACAGAAGTCTCCACCACCATTGGTTAAGAGCTTATAAGCTTATAAGATGTCAGATAACACACTAAGTTGACCCATATATCTCTATTCCTCACAAATTAATGAGTTTGGTACTATTATTATGCCATTTTACAGATGAGGAGATAGAGGTTTCAGGAAGGATGTCAGTGACATTATCACTTGCATCAGCACCATCGTAATGGTAACATTGCCAGCTGTTTCTGAGCACGTGCCATGCACTGAGTATACACATTATTTACTTTACCTGCATTAGCTCATCTACTCCTTACAATACCTATAAGGTTGTACTATAGTTAACCGTCGTTTTACATATGAGAAAGCTAAAGCATAAGGTTAATAACTGGCCCATGGTCACCTAGCTGGAACATGGCTAGGCTAGGAGATGCACCTGGGCCTCTGCAGTTAACATCCTTAAGGATAATCAGAAAGAGAAAGTGCAAAAAAAGATTCCATTTGTGAATCTTTCACTCTTCCAGTACTAGAGACCCAACCTGAGAGGTAGCTATAAATATAGTGAAGACCTTAAGGAATTCATAAAAATAGGTGGAGGGGAAGCCCTTGATTTCTGTGGCTAACAGAACACAGAGTTGAACTAGAGGAAAAATGGGGCTGACCCAGGGGAGCAATTTTTGTTCCTAATATACTAAAGTTCAGTACTATTTTAGTGCCATAATCTGTCATAGGGAACACAATATCTTCACTGCCTGGAATGCCATGTTAAATGGAACAGTAAATCAGGTAAGAAAAGAGTGTGGTGAAAGTGCTTGAGTGACTTTGGAGTGAAAAAAAAAACTGAATGAAAAGGGTTAAAGAGAAATAAGAAAGAAGAAAGTTGGGAAATAAAAACACCACACTGAGGGCCGGCCGAGTGGCATGTTGGTTAAGAGCTGGCTTGGGATGCCAGAGGGCCCCGGTTCAGATCCCACATATGAGGGTCAGTGACACTGCCCTCAACAGCTAAGATGCTGAACAACAGCTAAACCTGGAGCTGGGCTGCCATGAGTCGCCGGGGATGGCATAGGCTGCAGTCCCCTGCTGCAGTGGGTTGCCATGGGCTACCGTGTGTAGCCAGCAGCCAGCATGAGTGGCCAGCAGCCGCCATGAGTGGCCATCCAGAAGCCGGCGACTGATGTGCCTCGCCTGGGAAGAGTGCAATGATGGTGCCAACTTGGGCCAGTGAAGCAACGTCCTCCACAAC
>NW_017731403.1:4760753-4762317 GCF_001890085.2 Hipposideros armiger | reverse complement strand
ACACACACACACACACACACACACACACACACACACACACCGAGGACCTATGAAATGATGGGGTAAGTGATCATTTACTTAAGACACAGTAACATCTTTCTACCAAGTGATAAAAACCTATCATCACAAAACAAATATATACCACATGCTCTCTATAAACATATGACATGGAAATGCCTTTGTTATTTAATCAGAAATGTGGCCAGGATGTCAGGACCCCGGAGTGGAGCACACAGTTCTGGAGCTCAGAGCTCTGCTGGGGAACTGAGGCTTGGGCAGAAAAATTAATATGGTGACAATGTTCCTTCATGTGACGTCCAATTAATTGTGCTTATAAAGCAGACAGAATGACCAAAAGGATACAGTTCAGTCTACTGGTTAGGATGCTAGCCTTGACACCTAGGCACCAAGCAAAAGAAAGCTTCAATTTGGAACTGAATGGACCAAAAGTTTAATTTTCGTATATATGAAACCTAGCTTGTTGTCTTGCTTGAGTAAATTTCATGAAAAATCCAACTTTCTTAAATACAAGTTCTTTCAGGGACAAAACACTACCTATGCAGTCACTTAGAGATGTCCCTAACACCACATTCAAACCTATTCCATATACTTTGTTTTCATATTTAAATCTATAAGCATAGGTTAACATATTTCTATGTTAAAACAGAAGTTAAATGTTAAATGTTAAACATAATGTTAAAACATAAATGTTAAAACATAAAAGTATATAATATATATATATTTAGTAAAAACTAAATACCGTTAGCCAAGTTAGACAGACATTCTGTGCCTTGAAGCATACCAGTTGTCTTAGGAGCAAATATTCCTTATTGGGGAAGAAAGTGCTAGATCCACCAGTAGAATTAACACCCACATCCCTTAGGCACAGTTTCTTGTGTTACTCTCTCCCTCACAAATCACAAATTTCTCCTTCATAAATCACAAATTTTATCTTTCATAGAACCAACAGATTATTTCTCAAAAAAAACATGTTGATGGTACCAAACATAGGCCAGTGAATTATTTCTTCAAAGTCAACTGATCCTTTGACCATTATATTTGGTGGTCAGTTTTGCCAGCATCAAACAGCATTAATTAAAAAAGCATCTTTAAAAAGATTAATTTTTTAGCAATAATGTGAGGAGTGTTTTATAACCTGTTAGTCCTTATTTTCAATGTGTTGAGTTAATTCATATAAGCACACTGTAGTAAGTTTTTATTACTGTTAATACCTGTACTGATGGAAGACTGTCCTCTGATTTAAGAAATTCTTGGACAAGGTTTGTTCACAGTATAATAGAATGCAAGCTACTATGTGATGAGATGGATTTCTAGAGACAACTGAAATATCCTCATGGCATTCAACACGCAATATAAATATTTGTTTTACAGAAATGGGAGAAGAGAGAAACAGGGAAAATAGGTCCACTTCATACATACATATATCCAAGAACTACCTAAGCTTGTCTATAGTCCTAAAAGCAAAGTGTAGCAGCAGCAGCCGAGGTAAAATCAATAAATTGGGAACTTCTAAGGCTAGTTATTATTCTGGGAGTGAAAAATT
>NW_017731403.1:4755987-4758702 GCF_001890085.2 Hipposideros armiger | reverse complement strand
TAGGCTCTTTCCCTATATTAAGTAATGTATTCTTCAGGAAATCCATATGAGGTCATTACTATGTTATTCCCATTTTACAGCTGAGGAAATGGAAGCCTCAAATGATTGAAGAACTTTCCAAAGAGCACACAGCTAAGAAACTGCAAATCCAGCATTTGAGCTGAGGCCGTCAGGCTCCACAATGCCAGCTCCTAACCAAACCTCCTGAAGGATCACTATTAAGAAGACTAACTGGGGGCTATGAGGAATGGTATCCTGGCCATTCATTTCATAAAATATTTATTGAGTGCCTATTATATACCGGATGCTAAAAATACTCCCAACAGCCATGAACACTGTTTCTATATAGTTAACATTCCTATTGCTTTTGTAATTGCCATTTGCCATAGCTCCCACACAGTAAGCATACTGAATCTGTTAGACAAGAAAATTCAGTAAAAATGGATTCTCATCTTTATCTTTTAAACTTCCTTGTAGAAAACCATCACCGCTCCTCAGCATTATAGGAGACTCTAGCAAGAACCAGTGGAACTGCGCAGCAGCCCAGAAAGGCATAGATAGAGACCTGAATGGAAATAGGGAAATGGATAAACCGGTGTCTGAAGCTCCCTCTCTGCTCCATTATTAGATTAAGGAGATGCACTGGTAATTTTCCCATGCTCTGCTTAACAGTAAAAAAGGCAAGCCATACAGATAGTGGTATGACCTTCCCACCCTTGTAAAGGTCTTCTAGGACAGAAGAGTTCGGGTCACCCAGTCACCCTCTACACACCTTACACAAAAGCCAGGAGAGCACCGTGGCACGTACCCCCAGGCAGGCAGCTGAAGGGTGCAGCCTCTGTTTGACTTGACCTTCGCTTTGTGCAGTACCCACCCGTGCAGGGCAGAATGACTCCCTTCTCCGGGGGCTGCTGATTCAGCTAGGCTGGGAACGACCTGAAGGGAAGTTTCAGGCTCCCGACACATTTGGTTTATTCAGCACCCTGAAGGAAATAGCAGTCGTTCAGTGAGGGAATAAAAATGAGGAGTTGGCTGAATAAAGGTGATAAAAATAGATTTTCCAACTCTACGAGGATGAATCATTTTGCCATGGGGATTCGCCAGGCTCTGTTTCGGCTTCGTTTTCAAGGCAGCCTCATAAATTTAACTAAGGAAAATTTCCTTCCCCTAGATAACCAGTGCCATGAAGCCTTCCTTTAGCATTCGGACAGGTCTAACAGGATTTTATTAGAGAACTGCCCAGAAATAACTTCCATTCCTTCCCTAGCCTGCAGTAAATATTGACTTTGAAGGACAAGGTTAAGTGAGCCCTTGAACCCAGATTCACTGCCTCCTCATTCCCTCCCCAATTTTATCCTCAATTCTTTACCCTCTCTTTTTAAGAACTGGAGATTTTTCGGAAAGCAAAGGAAAAGGTGAAAACAAAGGCAGGTTTGAGGGGGGCTCAAGTGAAACAGTACCTCAGATGGATGTAGTCACATTTTCCCCATGGCACCATGTACTGTTGAGGAACAGAGGACTGTTTCTCACAAAACTCTTAAAAATCCTCTTTCTTTTTACTAAACTAATGTGTCTATGTGTCTTCCATGACACACCCCCAAAGGAAAAAAAGCAATGCTTTCCTTAGAGAATAGAAAAAGGCTTAATAAAAAGCAACAGGTGGTAGAAATATCAAGGGACAAGGTGAACTCCACAGGAAAATAATTTTGAGATTATTTTAGCCATACCATAAGTGTATAAAAAGTGACTTTTTTTTTTTAACCAAGTGTTAAATCTAAATAGCTTCCTTCCTTCCCTCATGGACACCTATAAACAAGTATTTTTGTCATAATGGATTTTACTTACCCCCACACATCCTCATATTCTGCGTTAAGCTCCAGCATACCCACAATGGCAGATGGGTGGGGCATCTCCCCGTGTGTGCTCCAACAGGCAGCCCCAACACAGCAGCTAGAACATTCCCTTCCCCAAAGCAGTCCTCGGCACAGCTAACCCTGCTCTGTCCAGGAGCAGGCTGCAGCAGCCTGAAACGCTGATGCAGTGAAAGTAAGCTAAGTGCCAGAGAGTATGATTGCCACACTGGCTGCAGAGGGAGGCGGAGAATTCTGCTGCTCCCTCTGAGGAAGAGAGCAGAAATCCCAAAAGGTAGAGAGGCCGCAATGTAACTTTGGGGGAGAGCTTTGTGACAGCTGCTGGTGCATAGTAAGCACCCAATACTATCAGTACATCTGGAGCTGGAATAGACACCCAGTAGGACCTGAGGAACAAGAGTTCAAGTCCCCACTCAGGAACAAAATGGGGGAATGACCCCATGCAAGTTACTGCCTTCTGAGTCTCAGTTTCCTCATTTGTAAAATAATGGTGTTTCCAAAATAAATTTCTAAATAGCTTGTAGTTCTGAAATTCTAAAGGCATCATAATAATCATGAACATAATAAGTAATAGGCCACAACTGCTTGAAAACATACTATGTACCAAGCACCATATTAGGCATTTTACATATATCATCTCATTTAATCCACAATATTGAGATGAGATTGACCCACCCGATTTTATAGATCAGGAAACTGGTGAAACACTTTACGAATCCTTACGAAAATAAAGGATCATCATATCCTTTCAGTGTTTTGAATTTAAGTGGAGGCATTTAATCTTTGTGCCTGAAATTGAGATGACATCTGAGAATGGAATCTCTGCACTGTTGGGTGATTAATG
>NW_017731403.1:4744701-4751337 GCF_001890085.2 Hipposideros armiger | reverse complement strand
AAAACAAAACAAAACAAAAAACCTCTTACTGAGTCTTCCCAAGTGCTGGGTATGATGTCCAAGTTCTTCCCAAGTACTCAGTATTGTGTCAGACTTACAGGTCTGACACAAGCACACCAGTGAATAACCTAAAGTCAGCCTGCTACATCGGGCATCAGAATTCCTCTGCACCCTGTTCAGCTCAGTGTGGAGAATGGCTATCACCAACTGACACACTTTTATCTTTGTATTTACTATATGGCCACGTCTTTTGGTTTAGGTCATAAATTAACTATAATCCTGGATCCTAAGAGTGATATATGCAGTGGGAGATAAACCTAGAATGTTACCTTAGCTCAAGTAAAGTCTTCAATGCCTTTTTGAGGTGTTTGGATTGTTTTCTATATGCATCGGGCAGCCGCATAAAGTTAGTTGAGAAGATAATTGACATGAAACATCTGTACTTTTATAAATTACTCATGGAAACCATTAACAACTCACAGCACACAAGCCGTACTGACTTGAGAGGCATCAAATAAACTAAGCACCCCATAGGTTCATATTCCACCATTCAACTGAACACAGAAGTGAGTGTGCCAAAAACCTCGTGTTTTGTTGTTGCTTTTCCCTACAATCTGTGCTCTTTTATGTCTCAACCTACTAAAACACTAACCACCATCCCTACTTTGGCTTGGTTTTGGCACCAAACTTGAGAACGGCGAATTGAGCATTTCTTCTGTGTGGTGTGGGAATACAACCGAGGTTTCTCTCACCATGCCAGGGATGAGGATAAAGGAAAAGGGTGTCATTAAATTAGATTTTGGCTGAGATTCTTCACAAGGTCTATTAATTTCCCTCAGTGAAGTGTACTTCCTTCACACAGAACATCATGCAACTACCAATTTTTACTTGTCCCCCCAAGAAGAGCAAGACCACCTCCAGAGACCATGCAACCACCACAAAGAGCAGAGTGTGGCAGGAGAAATACACTCAGTGAGAGCATCCAAGTCTCTCCTCCTTCTTCTCTATGGAGAAGAATTCCATATCTGCCTCTTCCTGAGTTTCTGTTGTCCAGAATCAGAATCAGGGGTAAAGGGGAGGTTGAAAGGAGTTAAGCCTAGCTGGATTGATTTGCACAAGGAAAGGCAGAGGGTTAGTAGTGGCGAGAAAGGGGTAAGAAGCAAGAAAGACAACAGCTAGGACAGCGTGAGTCTGGAAGATTTTAGGTAGTTGGAGGTAGGGATATATTCAAGGCAAGCTGGCAGATGTGAGATTGTAGTGCATGTGTGCGTATGTGCGTGTGTGCGTACATGCGTGTGTGTGTAAAGAGAAAAAGAAAGAGAGAGGAAAGAGAGGAGTGCATTTTAGGAAGTTTTGCTGCGTGTTAAGAATGGAACCACCCTATGACATTATTCTGAAAGACTTCAGTAAAGATTTCTAATGTTCTCCTGTTACTATTGCTGTTGAACTGGTGCATTGTTGACTGTGGTGCTGAGATGTGGCCACATGGAGATTAGTTTTATAGGGGTGATAGAAATATTACCACTACAGTGCCTTTTAAAATAGGCCACTGCCTCAATTTGGTGAAATTAATAGACTTTAAATGAGAGGGGTGTAAGGTTGTCTTCTAAAATACATATGAGATCTCCTTAGAAGTTGGTACCTCTAAACAGATGCTCAGGAGTGTTAAGGTTCAACATATTATAAGGCCTAATGGAGACAGTGTAACACAGTAGAAAAAGCACAGACTCTGGTGTTGGGCAAACCAAAGTCCAAGTCTCAACTCTGCCTCTTATTTTTTGGGGGAAAGCAGGCCGCTTACTTTTTGTACCTCTGTTTCCTAAGCTATTGTAAAGGCATAGCAACAACTCCACTGCAGGGCAATTGTAAGGATTAAGAAGGCTAATCTAGCACTGCACCTGGGACATGGTAGGTATTGAATATTGATGGTCATCATTATGGTAACTTACACCTCTGGCCCCTCTTTGCCTTCTCTGCCTCCTTCCTGGCCAAAAACTATAACAAGAAGTGGCCAATTTTAGAGAACAGAACTTTGGACCAGCTTCCTCTGAAAGAACCTATAAGATAAACTTTTGAAGGAAAGGTAAATGCTCTAGAAATCTGGAAGGAAGGTGTAGGCTATAAACCTAAAATAGAAGACATTGATAAGGATGAGCTGAGACACACGAGAGCTAACCTCCAGTTAGGATTTGCATGAAACCACTTCATGGCAGGTAGACACCCAAAACACCTGGTACTCAAATGTACTGCATTGACACCTTAAAATTATGAAGTTTGCATAAAGGCTTTTCACTCCTGCTACTCAGTTTTCACCAGCTTTAGACGTTTACCTTTTCTCCAAACAATATTTTTTAATCTTTTCATAATGCGGAAATCTCTACTGCCTTTTCATCTTTTCCCCTCCTCTGACCTCCCTCAAACAAGGAAACATCAACCAGTCAGATATCCATTTCACAAACTAAAGCAGATACCTTTTGAAAGCTTCCTAAAGTCTGCAGAGTTTAGAACAACTTACATTTTTTACCCATTACAGGAAGCTCAGCCCTAAGCATAGTTGAAAACTTATCTTTTGATTAAAGAAAAATACATCCTTTTTCTAAAGAAGAGGTTTTTGAGTGGATTAGAGTAACTGAGTGGTTGGATAACTCTACCAGGTACATTCCTGCTATACCCTGCTGAACCTCAGCTAGAGTCAAATTTCCAGCACTCATCAGGTGAAGAGACATTCTGTGAAGGGAGGCCTTTCACAGAGCTCAGAAAGATATTTTGAAGGGATTGGCTAAAAGGAAGAAAAAAAAAGAGAAAGAGATGAACTTAAAAAGTGAGTCTTTGTTTCCCTCTCTTTCTCCCAAGAGGTAAAATAATCTATCATTTACACGTGTTCCATTGTCAACTGAGAACGCTTGTGAGTAACACAACTAAGAATAAGGGCGGTGGGGGCTTTGCATCCACTCAGCTTTTCCGATTTGTGTGATCTTGGGCAAATAATTCCCTGTTTATGGACCCATGTGTCCTCATTTTTAAAACGAATATATCTAAGGTGCCCTGCCAGCTGTAAAAGTCTCTTTTTGTCAGATCGCTTTCATCCTCATGGATTCATATGCAAGATTAAGCAAATATTCAATGACAGCTCGAGGAAGGTTTAGCCCCTGAGGGCAGAATCCCCAAATATCATCTATTTCCAACTATACTTTACACGTGTGCACGCGCGCGCGCGCGCGCNGCAAGACTTAGACTGAAATATGTATTTCCTGCTACTATGCAATTTTTTCCTCGCAGTTCCTAATTGAAAGTCTATTTCTAAGGGGAAAAAAGTGAGGAACTGATGTAATGTCACAAACTCTGCTAAACACTATTCAGTGAAAGATAAGGGAGAACAAGTGGTTTCTTTCTTTCTTCAAAGAATGTCCCCCCCTCCCCCCTGGGACAGGAAGGGAACAAAAAAAAAAAGCTAGAAAAAATGTTTTACAGCACTGCTATATATAACCTTCTACCTCTGCAGAGATGCAAAATAATTATGGAAACAAGCTTGGAAAAATAATTTGTGGTACATGGAGAGGATATTAGACTTCAGCTAGCAAGTCTAGGCATTCATAACACATGTGAATAAGAATTTAAGTGTTTGGCTGACTTACCTACTGAATTGTGCCCTCACCCCCTCCCCAACTTATATGTTGAAGTCAGAATGCCCCCCATAACTCAGAAATGTGAGTGTATTTGGAGATAGGGTTTTTAAATAGGTGATTATGTTAAATGGGATGATTATAGTGGGCCCTAATCTGATATGATTGGTGTCCTTATAAGAAGATGAGATTAGGACACAGACACACAGACACACGCACACAGAGGGAAGACCATGTGAAGACACAGGAAGGACCTGGCCATCTGCAAGCCAAGGAAAGAGGCTGCAGAAGAAACCAAACTTGCCCACGCCTTGATCTCAGACTTCTAGCTCCAGAACTGCAAGAAAATAAATTTCTGTTGCTTAAACTACCCAGTTAGTCTGTGATACTTTGTCATAGCAGCCCTAGCAAACTAATACACTTTCCTAGTTCCAATAGTGAAGTATCAAGGAGTATAAGAGAGGCTAGAGGATATGAGATTGGTTTAATATTATATCTCAATCAATTGCCAATTAAGTATATGAAGATCTTTCTAAGTCATTATCTGTCATGATTTTCATATTTAAGTGAAATTGCTAATGACTCCTCCTGTGGTCTCAAACTCCTTTCATCACCCCACCCTCCCTGCCATCTCTGCCAATGTAGATCAAGCAATCCAAAGATAGACTATAATTTTTTGGAGGTGGAGGGCAGCTTCAAAGCTTATGGTTATAGAAAAATAATCTGTCTTCATATATACTTAAGAATAAGGATTTAACTTCAGAATAATCCACTCATTAACCTACTCCAATTTTTTATAACTTTTTCCCCGCGTTCCAAACCAATATTTCCAATTGTCTGCCAAACATCTGCACATGAATCTCTCTTAAATGTAGCCAACTCAATATGTCCAAAAGAGAATTCATGTTTTCTCTTGGAACCCATTTGTCATCCCCTGCTCTCATGATTCCTACTAATTGCATCGCTATCCTCCAAGTTGCTTTAGTCCAAAATATAGATGACATCTTCCTAAAATTATTTATATTTAGTCAATTTTACATATATAATTTTTTTAACCTCTGAAATAAAAATGCATCTTTCCACTGTCGGTGTCTTCGTGTTGTGTCATAATTTAATTGGCAGCTTTTTTTTTTCCCACTAGTTATACTTTTAAAAAATGGTGTGTCTTATAATTGATGGCATATTATATTCACTGAAAAAGAGAAACATAAATCCTGTCTTCTCATTTCCATTCCCACTGCTTCTACCAAGGTTAGGGGTTCATCATCTCATATTTGGATTACTGTCTCCTAATTGACTTTTGCTGGCCTATTCCCACAATCTGTTTTCCATATGGTGACTGGAGTTATCTGCAACACAAGATTCCTTTGTTTTCAGTGGCTCTTACTGCATATAAAATGAGTCCAAACACCCCCAGATGGCATTTCTGGTCTCCACTTCCTATTCCTAGTCCGCTTTCCACAGCACTGATCTCTTTCAAGGACCCTGGGGCTCCAGCTGAATCCATATGCAAATAATAGCCTCTCCCAGACAAGACCCAGGTTCCAGTGGCTCAAAGCCTTTCTCATTCCATCCCTGAGGCTAGAATGTCCTTCCCCCACTTCAGTGGCCTTCACTATTTGTCGATGTCCAATTCAGATCCCACATCTTCCAAAGTTCTTAATCTCAAAGGGAATTTTGTTCCTTGTTCTTCCTTGCATATTATATTTTATTGACATTTTACAGCCTACCATTATTAGACCTTATTTGTATATTTGAAAGGCAGGAATTATGTCTTGAGTCATAAGTAGATGCACTTGGAAAGCAAGAGAGAACATCTCTTTGGAGTGCATATATGCAGAAGGAAACTGGGAAACAGACCTCAGATGCCATGCAAGAGAGGTGGTCCAGGGAAAACTTTGTTATCTTTAAAGCCCTATAACTATAAGGGACACATTTTCAGGAAAATAAGAAATCTGTACCCGGATTTCTCAATAGATTAACATAACTATTTTACTCACTGTGGTAGGCAGCTTCTGAATAGCTCTCAGTGAGCCCTTCCTCCTGTTGAGCTCCTTGCGTAATCTCTACCCCGTAAGTGTGAGCTGGATCCACTGACTTGCTTTTAATTAATAGAATATGGCAGAAGTGATGAAATGTCACGTCTGAGATTAGTTTATAAAGGACTGTGACTTTCATCTTGTTTGTTCTCTTTCCTTCTTTCTGGTTCTTCTTGCTTGCTTACTCTGATGAAGCAAGCTGCCACACTGTGATCTATTCTATGTGAACAGGCTCACATGACAAGAAAATGAGGATGGCTTTGGTCAATATCCTGCAAGGAGCCGAATCCTACCAATAACCACGAGTGAGCTTACAAGCAGATCCTTCCCTAGTCAAGTCTCAAAATGACACTGGCCAATACCTTGATTGTAGCCTGTGAGAAACCCTGAACCAGGGACCTAGCTAAGCCATGCCCAGATTCTCAACCCACAGGAACTATAAGATAACAAATGTTGTTTTAAGCCACTAGTTTTGGGGTAATTTGTTACATACCAATCAATAACTAATACACTCACCAAATAAAATCAGGAGGCAGATAATAAACACAGGATGAGTAGGAAGGACAAAAACCTCTTACTGAGGGCCGGCTGAGTGGCGCGATGGTTAAGAGCTGGCTTGGGATGCCAGAGGGCCCCGGTTCAGATCCGACATATGAGGGCCAGTAACACTGCCCTCTACAGCTAAGATGCTGAACAACAGTTCAACCTGGAGCTGGGCTGCCGTGAGTCACCGGCCACGGCGTAGGCTGCAGCCCCTGTGGCAGTGGGTTGCCATGGGCTACTGTATGTAGCCAGCAGCCAGCATGAGTGGCCAGCAGCCAGCGTGAGCGGCCAGCAGCCACAGTGAGTGGCCATCCAGAAGCCAGCGACTGATGTGCCTCGCCCGGGAAGAGTGCAATGATGGTGCCAACTTGGGCCAGTGAAGCAACATCCTCCACAACTAGACTGAAGAACAAAAGGACAGCAACTTGTCT
>NW_017731403.1:4695049-4741306 GCF_001890085.2 Hipposideros armiger | reverse complement strand
CACACACACACACACACACACACACACACACACACCAGCTCTTACAATAAAATCTGGGCAAAAGAAAGCTTAATCCCAAAATTCCTACTGTAAGTAAGGATTTTATACATTTGTGTCTCTTGCACGAAGTCTAATGTTTCTGGGTTGAAACAGAATTTAGCATGATCTCAGATGACCATTTACTTGAGTTTCAGGATATAGCTTGCTTGTGCAATACTAACGAATGGGCAGATTGAAGGGCAGCGGTTTTTAAAGTGTTTGGTATGCCAAGACCTAAATTTGAGGTCTTTCTCTCTGGCAATAGCTAACAGTATCACTAACACCTAAAAAAGAATGCGAGCATCTGCAGGCAGTCACCACACGGCTTCATATGTCAGCAATCGTTACAGAAGAAACACAGACCCGGATCCAGGGTCTCTGCATTCTTGCCAGGAAATGATTTTCAACTACTTTGTTTTAACACCTTCACCCCTGAATTCTTTGTAACCACAGCTCAACTCAGGGGCTAAAATACACCTATTCATGCCTTTGTAAAATCTACACGTGTTTATAATTTAGGATTTCTATGTGAAAACACACTTTTCTATTTATCTTCAAGTCAAGCAGCTGGGCCATCTTAATGGATTCTTCTCAACACCAGGCCATTAAGACCCACAGGTGTGGGTTCCAGGCATGGAAAACCTTCCTGCCATGCTTCTCAGATCTCCATGGCCCCTGCTACTGAGGACTTCTTGATCATTAGATGGTCAGTGGCCTGTCAACCCCCTGACAAAGTAGAAACCAACCTTGAACCTGCTCTTTCCTGACAGTCACAAATATATGAGGAAGAAAATGTCATGTGAAGAATACACTCACATAAAAGGCTGTATCTCTATTAACCCAACCTGGTCTTTATCTTCAGATCTACTGTTTATTTGAGGTCCCCCCTACTCCCTCAAAAAAGATAAGAAAGCTGATGTCTTTTAATCCCCAACTTTTTATATTGTAAAATTTCAAAATGTACCCAAAAGTTGCAAGATTAATACCATAACTGTGTACCCTTTATCTACTTCATCTAGCTCCAACACTCTCTCTCCCATGTGTATGTGTATATAAAATTATACATTATATGCACAGACATTTCTTTGCTGAACAATTTGAAGATTAGTTGGACACATCGTGATATTTCATCTCTAAATTACTCCAGTTTACGTACCTCCTAACATCAGGAGTATTCCCCTATATATGCAGCTATCTTTGACAAGATAGTTACCACATTAAGAAAATTCAACACTGACAGAATACTACTATCGAATGTTCAACCACGCTCAAATTTCCCCAGTTGTTCCAATAATGTCTATTATAGTTGCTCTTTCTCAAGCAAGGACCACACATGGCATTTGGCTGTCATATCTCCTAATTTCCTTAGTCACCTTTCATCTGAAATAGTTTTCCAGCCTTTGGGTGATGGGGAGGTATCTTTAATGACACTGACAGTGCTAAAAAGG
The DNA here is from genome assembly GCF_001890085.2 of Hipposideros armiger. Classification (NCBI taxonomy): domain Eukaryota; kingdom Metazoa; phylum Chordata; class Mammalia; order Chiroptera; family Hipposideridae; genus Hipposideros; species Hipposideros armiger. Next base: position 4,739,819 of record NW_017731403.1, on the reverse strand, counting down.
GCAGGCCAGTTGTTTTATGGTATGTCCCTCAATTTGGACTTGTCTGATTGTTTCCTCAGAATTGGACTTTGACTAAATATTTTGGCAGACATTCTATCAAGGTGATGCTGTGATGCTGTGATGTCTCAGTGCATCACTAGGACATTTCTCAACACTTGTACCCATTAAAGGTATTAATAAATTGGATCACAGCCAATTTACTGCTTAAAGCTAAAATGTCTTAACATGAATACTAAACCATTTATACACTATTATCTCAAGCTGTTAGTTATTCAAAATCGTGCTCCTCGAAGCATATTTCAACACAACTATCTTTTATCTCTCGAATATATTAACTCATTTTCTCCTAAACCTGGAAATGCTAACTCCATTCTGTAATACAAGATCATATGTACCTTAAACCCTAAAGACTTCACAAAGGAGGTGATTTTGTATGGGGTCTTGATAAACAAATAGGATTTTGTCAAGAAGGACAGGGGGAGGCATTCTATTTATAAGAAATATCATGAAAAGAGGCCTCACACATGAAAGTTAATAATGTTTAAGGAACTGTGAGTTGATTATAATAAACCAGGAAAGAGATGAGAAAGGCCTGCTCTAGGCCTTGCCTAGTGGCCAAGGAAATGCAGACAACTAGAAGATTGGAGAAAGTTGCCAAATTCTGAGAGCTGAACTAGGGCAACTGGGGGTCTATGATACCTTTACTGATATAGGGAAATAGGGGGGCGGGAGTGGTCATTTAAGTTTAATTTGAATATGTTAAGTTTGAGATGCTGGTAGGGCATTCAGATGAAGCTGTCCAATAAACAGAACAAGAGGTCTGAAGTTGAGGAGAAAAAACTTGGTGAGGCATGATGAGTTGGGTCAATGTTATGAAGAATTAAAATCATGAAGACAGACATGAACATGAGTATGGAAAGGGAACATAAAATAGGCTTGAAGAAGGAACTCTGGAAGAACATTAACAAAATGGGGTATGGGGAGGAGAAAGTTTCATGCCAGGACCCCAACTAGTGCACTGGTTTTTCAAAAGGTTGATCTAAAGGTAATTGGAAGAGGGGAAAAGAGTGTGACCAGATTTGTAGGTTCAAGAATTATTAGTAAATTGGCAGTAATTAACTATACTTAGGTAAGGAATTTTTAGACATGCATACGTCTATTGTGTGTTTTCTTAACAACACCAAGCACTTTACCCAATTCTTTTTTTCTTTTTTCATGGAGAAATTTTTTAATTGATAAGAATACTATACATAATTCTATATTATTATACATACAATTATGAACAATTTCTAGGGGAATACAAATTATTATACAATTGAGTTGTTAAGTAGAAACCCAATAATCCAATAGCCATGGAAGAACTTGAAAAAGTTGACAAAGGATATCTTCCAAAGATATAGGGTCAGATCCTACGTTTAAGGGCTCAGTCCCAAAAGATGCCCTCACTTCAAATGCTACTCACAAGTCCAGGTTGCCACCTGTGCTTCTGACCAGCTGACTGTAAGATAGAGGTTCTTGTGGCCCTCTCCTTGGGTTTCATTAATTTGCTAGAGTGGCTCACAGAACTCAGTGACACATTTTCTTATGTTGGCCAGTTTATTATAAAGGATATTATAAAGGATACAGATGAACAGCCATATAAAAAAGTATATAGGGCAACGTATGTGGGAAAGGATATGGAGGTTCCATGCTCTCTGGGTATACCTCTCTCCCAAAATCCACATGGGCTCAACAACCAAGAAGCTCTCCAACCCAATGACTTTGGGTTTTTATGGAGACTTCATTACATATGCATGATTGATTAAATCGTTGGCCAGTGGTGACTGAGTTCAATCTCCAGCCCCTCTCCTCTCCCTGGAGGTTGGGTGAGGGAAGCTGAAAGTTCCAATCCTCCAATCACTTGGTTTTCCTGGCAACCAGCCCCCAGTGTTGCCGGGTGGGGGGAGAGGTGGCTTTCCAAAAGTCACCTCATTAACATAAACTCAGTTCTGGTTGAAAGGGGCTTGCTATGAGTAATAAGACACACCTTCAATCTTTCTGGAACTGGGGCTATTTCAGGAACCAGTGACAAAAGACCAAATATTATTACAAAGATGCTCTTATTATTTAGAAAATCCAAGGCTTTTAAGAGCTCTGTGCCAGAAATGGACAAAGACCAAATACATATTTCTTATTATAAATCATAATATCACCATAACAAATTGGTAAGGAAAATACAAGTGATAGACGATGAAGGTAAGTTGCAAAATGTTAGGTGGAAAAGGGCAAGAAATGGAAAGACAATAGAAAGGACAAAGTGGAAAGAAAATCCAAATGAAAAAAGAAAGAGGAGGAATAAAAGTCAAGGATATAAATGGAGGCAGGCAAGCAAGGACCCTTGTTATCTGGAATCAAATTGCTTGCCTGCTCCAGAGTAGAGAACAATATGTAAAGAACAACATTTGATCTATGATAAGAAATGATATAAAGGTCAATGTACATGTCCTAAACCCTTTATTTTACTAAAATTATTTATGATTCACACTTTAAATTAAGGGTTCAAAACCCTTCTCTTCTTAGCTTCTGGTCTCAGAGCTGCTTGCTTCTGTTCACGTGGATTTACCAGGGCCCTTCCTTGACTTTATGCTGCAAGTTTCGCTCCTGTGACATTAAATCCCAGAGCTCCAAGGTTCAGGAGATGACGCAGGCTTGGGGCAAAACAGGTATTTGTCGGTATCATTCAGACTATGGCCATAACATTTGGAAGAGATGGATTTAATAAAAAGTTTTAAAATCATTATGTATACATTACTATATGTAATATATAATATACATATAAGTTGATTACTTATAAAATTTTCAAATCCATTTCTTCCAAATCTATCTATCTATCTATCTATCTATCTATCTATCTATCTATCTATCAATCAACTGACTTGGTTACATGATTCTGATGAAGGAAATTGGAAGGATTTTTAACGATAATCACCAACTTATTACTAACCAGTATGGGAAATAAAATACATTCACAGAAACAGCAATTCTTACAATAAAAAACAAAAAAACTATTTCATTCAACTTGCTAAAACCATGTACTTTTGACCATGACCCTCACGGTTCTCATACACAACTGGGTTTTGTTGTTGTTACATTTAATTTCAATTAGTCATCGTGATATGGCTATGAAACTTTTTAACAACAATCAGTAAGGTCTACGTAGGAGCCTGCCCAAATTCTTGACATTTTTCTAATTGTTTTCTGCACAGCCACAGGCATAGAAGGCAGTCACAATGGAAACAGTCAGTGAGTTGTTACCAGGCCACACACATTCGCAGCTTTCTGTGCACACGTGTGTATGCACATGCATGTGTGTGTGCGTGCATGTGCACATGTGCAGGGGCCGAGTTCTTTCCAGAACTAAGGTATGTTTGCCTTCTTGATCTCCCACCTTTTTCCCTCTGTCACACAAAAGGCAACATCAATTAAATAATTAAAATTAGGTGCCAAGAATTATGAAACATATCAATGCATGAAAAAATATCCTGCTTCTCACCATATGTGAACACGAGTTTTATTTGTTTTGGATGGGTAGGTTCAGACGGGCAAGGGCTTAACTTAAACAATTCTTCAGATGACATCAGGATAACCCTAGTGTCTATAATGTCTTTAAAAGATTTGGTCTACAAATGTGGTAGTTAAACACAAGTAAATTTCTAAGATTGAAAACAGCAATTTATCACAAAAGTGCTGCTTGTTAATCATGAAATTCTCTTTCTCTCTACCTCCTCTCCCCTCCATTTCAGGGGAATGCAGTGAAAAGCTGAAATGTGAAAACCATAATTACAATCACATTCCTGCCCTGGGGTCAACCTAATTATCCACCTCTCACCCCAAAACAAATTTACCTCTTTAAGAATGAAGGTCCTTATCACTCATGGGAAAAATACAAACAAAGATTAGGATGCTATTTAGGCATAACTGCAATCTTTCATTTTTAAGTGACCTCTCAGTTTAATGGATAAAATGCGTTCTCATTCAAGTGGAATATATATTGCAGGAGAAAACTGTAATAAATGACACTGTCATGACCCTTAGGTTAGAGCATAGGAATATTGGAAAATAAATCTCAGTTCTGGATACTCACCAATCCTGCAATGGGGGTAGGCAATCTATTGATCTTTTTAACAAGTCCTGGCTTTATAGCATTCAGCAACCTGTCATGAAAAAGGCAGAAGAATGTCAATGAGACATAAAGCAAGATAGATCACACAAATCACCTTTATCCAGGGCTAGCTAAATCGCTGAACAGGAAAAGCGGCGAATTTAAAGCATGTGGTAAATCTCAATAATCTACGAGCCATGTGCATACAAGTGAAGAGTTTTGCCAGCATCAAGTTTGTCTATGGCAGGTAAAGTTCTGGAATTTGGAAATGTTGGGAGAGAAGCAAGGATGGAGACTGGGAAGACAAACATGAGTGCTGGATGGAAGCTGGAGGGAGTTGAGCTAGATATTACTACAGAGGCAAGGTTTGTTCCCAATTCTCCTGGCTAAGGCAGGGACCTCTCCAGGGATGCGCTAAGTTCAGAGACCAACATCTATCTTTGCAAATTATTTGCCAAGACTAATTCTACCTCCAGACCCTCTTGCTCTTTGAGGAAAGCGGCTTGTTAAATGTGGTTGAGCTTCCCTTAAGAAAGGGAAGAATATGTTTAGCAAGTGGTTAACCAATCATGTCCGGAAGATTTTAAACAAGGCTTACCACAATTCCCTAGGTACAAAAGATATGTGAGCAAAACATTTTTGGGGTAAAGGTTGAAATCATGTAAAAATGGTAATACAAGCAAGGGGAATGTAAGAGAAACAACGATCACTACTTGTCTTCAGGAAATATCAATTCAGAGGGAAAAGAAAGAAGGCAGGCAACCCATAAAACTGAAATAGGGTTGGCATAAGGGTGACGCGGTGGAATGTAGCATTTGCAAACTAGTGTATTCATAAAGGAATGACTGAATGTAAGGGGTTGAAGAATGGAAGCATTTATTCCCACATTCAAGCATTAGAGGAGAGGCAATCAGGTAGCTTATCTCAGGATACATTGCACAGAGAAACTTAGGGAAGGAATTCATTATAATTCAGGGGTCAGTAAACATATGGGCCAAATTTGGCCCCATGCCTGTTTTTGTAAAGAAGTTTTACTGGAACACAGCCATGCCTGTTCATTTATGTATTGTCCACTGATACTTTTGTGCAGAGCTGAGTAGTTATGACAAAGAACATATGGTCCACAAAACATACAATTTTTACTATTTGGCCCTTTATAGAAAAAGTTTGCCAACCTCTATTATACAGGCATATCTCAGAGATATTGCGGGTTCAGTTCCAGACCATTGCAATAAAGTGAGTAGTGCAATAAAGTGAGTCATAATCTCTTTGTTGGTAGAGGGCCTTGCCTTCAATTTGTAAAAAAAAATGCAACATCTGTGAAGCACAATGAAACAAAGTGCAGTGAAACGAGGTATGCCTATAATTCATGCAACCCAAGATTATAGTAAATTGTGAAGAACCTATGCTTGATAGATTTCTACAAATCAGTTAACAAAAGATTCTTTGAAATAGTTTAATGATGAGTATTGAATGCAGCCTATATTTGTTGTTGACACCACTATGTATTAATATATTAAGAAATACCCCTACAATAGTTATGAGATAGAGTGTTCTGTTTTTGCATCAAGGATTTTGCCTGTTCTTGGTAACTTCCACTGAAATTCCAACATGCCACCACCAACAGGTAACACCCAGAGTGGACACGTGCCTTTTTGTTCACCAAGAGCCAAGATGGTGCTCTTTTCATAAACCCACTTAGTTTTAACCTTATTAAAACTAAGTACTTCTTTACTAATCTTATTAAAAGTGCTTCTTTATAACTCATTTTGGAAGTATTATAACTTACTTATAACATAAGTTAGAAGGCAACTTGTTCGCTGTTGTCATTTTACAGTTTAGAAAATTGAGGCCTGATCATGGTATGAGTAACTTCCCAGAGCTGATCAGTGGTACAGCAGACCCGGCACCCCAGAGATCATATGGTCTCTTACAGAGGGTTAAGGTCCCACATCTTGTGATTAAAATAAACAGATAGATATGCTGTCTTATAAATAGTTTTAAAATGTACGGAATTGTTAAGATACATGACTTTTCTCACTAGTTCTTAACAATGTCAGTTTAAACTGGATTTTAAAATGGTATTTATACACAGTATTGATAATTTAAAAAGAATTAAAAGGATATATAGTAAAATGTGAATCTTGCTGTCAGCCAAGTCCCCCAGGACCCCAGACTATTCCCTGAAGGTAGCCGTAAAGATTTTCCAAAGAAAATCTATAAAGATACATGTTGGTTTTTTTTAAAGACAGGTGTAGCATATAATATACACTGTCCTACAATTGTTCTTCCACTTATCGCCATGTCTTGGAGGTTGAACAATTTGCCTTGGAGAGCGTGCCTTATCACCACATGTGGACCTATGCCTTTTTCAGAGCTGTGGATGATAGACTGACAAGGAGCTGGCAGGAGGGTGGGAGCAGTGGCTCTGGAGTCCAACTGACTGAATCCAAAGCCATGTTGGCCACTCATTAGGGGTGTTACTTAGGCGGGCAAGTCCATTCATTTCAGATTCTTCAACTGTAATATAGAAATATAATGGTACCAACCACATGAGTGTCAATGAGGCTTAAATGTGACAAAATATGTAAGAAGCTAGCATAGAGCCTGGTGCATATTAAGTTCTCCATACATGTTTCTCTACATTTGTGTGTATTTATACTGATTCAATTCACAGCCATTTTAAACGACGACTTTTTCTAATATTTTTTATTTCTCTAATGAAATAAAATACCATTGCCATCAGATCCCCAAGCTTTCAAATGTAGCCAAAGTAGAAAAACTAACAAACACCCTACCAAGAAAATTCATAAATTAAAAATGGTCTTTTAAAGAGGCACCCTTTTGTCATCTATATCTAAGAATTGTATTAAAAATTTTAGTGATGATTGCTTCACCAAATACCTTTATACATGTTTAGATTTTTAAGCAGTCTTAAATACTTTATTATATTCATTTTTTGTAAAATTATATATGGCAGAAATATTTCCTGTCACACGTAGTTGGAAAAAAAATACTATAGGGCCGGCCGAGTGGCACGATGGTTAAGAACTGGCTTGGGACACCAGAGGACCCCGGTTCAGATCCCACATATGAGGGTCAGTGACACTGCCCTCTACAGCTAAGATGCTGAACAACAGCTCAACCTGGAGCTGGGCTGCTGGGAGTTGTCAGCGACTGGCGTAGGCTGCAGCCCCTGTGGCAGTGGGTTGCCATGGGCTACCGTGTGTAGCCAGCAGCCAGCGTGAGCAGCCAGCAGCCACAGTGAGCGGCCGTCCAGAAGCTGGCGACTGATCTGCCTCACCCGAGAAGAGCGCAATGATGGTGCCAACTTGGGCCAGTGAAGCAACGTCCTCCACAACTAGACTGAAGAACAAAAGGAGAGCAACTGTTCCCCTTCCCCCAATTCCCCAGCACTGTTCCCATTCCCCCAATTCCCCAATTAAAAAAAAACACTATAATGCTAGATCTTAATTGAAAGAGCAACAAAAATCTATGATATCTGTTAAAAATTTTAACTACAAATTAAAAAATAAAAAGCCAAGTGCTCTTAAATATTTGGAATATTTTCAAAATCAAGGCAGGTGGTATTTTTTTCATATAAACATTGTCCTAGCTTCATACACAGTTTATAGTTCACAATAATAAAAGATAACATTAAATTTACATTGCAGAAATGCCCAACACCAGCTTATCTTATATTTTGCATTAAAATGAGGACATTTTTGTATATATTAGGAGTCAAATGAGAAGTTTAGTAATATAGCTATGAGTAAGACTCAAGGATATTCACTTGCAATTTTATTAAAAACCACTATTGTTTTCCTATGAAATTAAAATATAAATATTTCCAATACATACTTATTGATGGCATGCTTTAAAGCAATGATAATGGTGATATTTTATATTTATGAACCTTCTGAGATGCATTGTCCCCCAACTGTCTTGTCTTGTAGAGATAGCTCATGCAATCATTCCACCATTTGTGTAGAAGAAAAGACTAAGCCCCAAACAGATGTGAAGACATCCCCAGAGACATCCACAGCTAGTGTGCCGAGCGTTGGGATGGTCTTCACATCTTAGGCCAGTCATTTCATACCGCAATTTGGTGCTTTAGCAAGTCCAGCTTCAGTATGTGTCATTAAAGCACAAATCAAACACACACACACACACACACACACACACACACACACACAAATACTATCAAAATACAATGGGATAACATCAACACTAGGTGGGAATAAAAAGAAAATGGAAGAGGGCGTCTGTTGGGAGACGGTTAAGTATAAGACACATCGGATCTCAGTTTTGTTTATGGATGATATACAACATCATCATGTGGCATTTCAGAGAATACAAGGTGGGCATTCACTTCCCATGCAGCAGAACCCCACGCCAATTTCCTGCCTGTGATCTGTGCTCCCCAAAACCTATAGTTAAAAGGCCTTACCAGGTAGTTTGCTTTCTTTTTCTGTTAATAGATTATCTTTGTACTCATCTAAGGACATATCTGGGAGATTGGCATAATTCTATACACAACAAAAAATTAATCGTTTGTACATCTTCTGCATTAAATATACTCACAATTACAAATAAAAAGATAATAGGGCCGGCCAAGTGGTGCAATGGTTAAGAACTGGCTTGGGATGCCAGAGGGCCCCGGTTCGGATCCCACATATGAGGGCCAGTGACACTGCCCTCCACAGCTAANCCCACATATGAGGGCCAGTGACACTGCCCTCCACAGCTAAGATGCTGAACAACAGCTCAACCTGGAGCTGGGCTGCTGTGAGTCGCTGGTGACGGCGTCGGCTGCAGCCCCTGTGGCAGTGGGTTGCCATGGGCTACCGTATGTAGCCAGCAGCCATCGTGAGCGGCCAGCAGCCGCAGTGAGTGGCCATCCAGAAGCCGGCGACTGATGTGTCTCGCCCGGGAAGAGCGCAATGATGGTGCCAAACTGGGCCAGTGAAGCAACGTCCTCTACAACTAGACTGAAGAACAAAAAACGACAGCAACTTGTCTGTTCCCCTTCCCCCAATTCCCCAGCACTGTTTCCAATTCCCTAATAAAAATCTTTAAAAAAAAAAAAAAGATGATCAGAGATCACTTCTTTAAAAAAAAGATAATAAAAAACTTTGAAGACATGTGAGCTAATTAGAATGAACTATTTTCAGATATTTTATTTATCCCAGCAGTTATTTATCAAGTGCCTACTGTGTGTTGCATACAATTCTAGGCTCAGGGAAGGCAACAGTAAATACGATAAGCAAAGCTCCTGCTCTTTACAACTTACCATCTTCTACAGGTAAAGGAGTGGAGCAGTGGGAGGAACAGAAAATAAAAAAGTAAGTAAATGAGAAGAAAATGTCACATAGCATAAGCACTGGGAAGACAAGCATAGCAACAGGCCATGAAGGTGGTACTTTAATTGGGTGGTCAGAAGGCTGCTCTGGGGGGGGTATCAATGGAGAAAAAAATGAATGGTACAAAGGTATTAGCCAAGGAGAGATAGAGGAAAAGAGTTTCAGGTAGACTGAACAGTTAGTAGAAAGGCCTGAAGGCAGGAGTGGGCTTGGTATATTTAAGGGCCAGTGTGGCCAAGCATAGTGAGTGGAAGGAGGCGGCATATATGACATGAGTCCAAGATATAAGCAACATCCAGGCCCAGGTAAAGTGTCCAGATGATTTTCTAAATACAATGTACTCAGAAGACTTTAAAGACAGAGAGTGAGACAATCTGATTTATAATTTTAAATCTCCATCATATGCAAATAGGTAAAACATAAATTTACAACTATTTGCACATAGAAAATTTTGCTTAAAAAAAATCAGGGTATCGGAAAGCACTGCTAAATAAAACAACACAAATAACTTACAATGTTCAGCTTAATGATGAGGAAGGTGCAGTGAATTTGAAGGAGTCTAGGTTTTAACAGGTAAATGCAACATGCATTAACTACAAGCTACTGGGAAGTCATTTGATCAGAGTCACAGTTTTCCATTTAATAATATGGGGATTTAAAAAAATACACCTTCCATCCAGGACTGTGGTGAGAAGTGAATGGGACAATGTGTTGCTGGCATTTGGTAAATGGAAACTTGCATATTCACACTCATTTAATATACTGAGCATGCCCCTTTTTGCTAGGTAAGTGCAAGTTATTTTAGTTTCAACTTTTTATTGGCTAGCTGCCAAAGACTAAAATAAGTTTTACTTATTTTCTTTTTCTGGCCACCTTTGGATAAAAATCCCCCATAAATGAATCAAGTCAACAAACTGGATAGCTTGGCCAATATATGGCTGGTGAGAAATGACTAGAAACAGGAAGAAAAATTATGCTTTTGGATAATCTTCAATTATGAAAAAAGTTAATGACATTAAAGGTAAACAAAAATACATGTGTTTTCTATATGATACAAATTAAATGGTGTCTACCAACTCAAATTTTAAATTTAAAACATACTGTGACCGATTTAAAGAAAGGCTATCCCATATGTTCCTTCATGTACTCAACAAATATTTATTGAGCTTGCATAATGTTCTGGCCTGAAGCTGAGTATAGGGGATACAAAGAAAGACTGGGCTGACCTCAGGTCTCTCCCTCATGGGGCGTGCTCACTAATAGATTTTAAACCCACGGGAAGACCAGAACTGTGCACACACGTGGCTCATTGTCACACCACCTAATGCAGCGCCATTTTGAGTTTTTGATAAAGTGAATTAAAGCCATGCACACATCCTATGGGATACAGTTCTTAAAAGATTAAAGATTAGATTCCTTAAAGAAACAGTTGTTGAGACGCCTAGGAATGATGCTAATGTTCTGATTAGACCACAGGCTGCATTTTATAACTCTTTGTAGCACCTAATATCCAGCTTGTGGCAGCCTCTCAATCACTGTTTAATGGTTATAAATACAAACTGAAGAAATTTGTTTCTATCTGCAATTAAAAAGAGAAAAATTCTCCAATCCGTCCTCTGGGACAGAGAGGTTCTGTTTCAGACTGACTCCTCCAGCAGCTACTATAATAGCTCTTCAAGGGGCATAGCACTGAGAATACTGCTACAAAGCATATATTACAAGACCATCCAGAGATTAGGAATTATACCAACAAGCAGCTTATTTGTTACTGGACTGTAATGTAAACATTAAAGGTAAACTTTTAAAAGCATTGCAAAATTCAGCTTACTCTCAAAGTCATTCAACTCAGAAATTCAAGTCTAATAATTATGCTTGGGGGAGAGCAGAGAAGCTATCTGCACTTTTTTTTTAATCTGCAATTTCAACCCAGGGTTGGGGAATTCATGCTTAGTCTCATGGGAAATCACTTTATTCTTTGCAACAAAAGATTACATCATCATCTCATTTAGCGCGGTTTATACAGCTGCGATAGGCAACCATGATCACAAAATTACCTACTTTGTGTCCCTTTTAGTTTGGCTCAAGAGTGTTTTTTCTATGTCGTTTCCTTGATCACTTTCTGGGTTTCACTATGTACCCTGAATGAAGGTATATGCACTTTCACTTAATCTAACATGGCAACTATTTTTTAACCTAAGCATGAGATCAATTTAACCTTGACCATAAACCTGTTACAGATGTCATTTTTAAAGTTTTCTTTTTAAGAGTTGCCTTGGCAAAAGCAGGCAAGTTAATAAACCTTCTGAGGTCAAGAAAAATGGATTCGAATATGGGGAGAAGTGAAACCTGAACCAAAAGGGAGTTTCATGTGAACAAAATAGTGATGGAATGCAAATTGCCATCATTAATATCTACCAAATGTTTGAGGGGTGCTATGCATTGTCCAGAATGTGTGATGTATAAGTCTCTTTAAGCCACTTGCCTTGAAATACCTAAAGAAGAGATCGTAAAAGCTTTAGATGTTCTTTGTAGACTTGAAATTCTAAGAAATTGGGCCTAACTCTGTGAATTCTAAGGCTCAGCAGTGCTGTTACTAGTCTAACACATCTCCTGTGGCAGACACTGCTCAACAAATATATCTCCTTTCCCTCCTGGGCACACAGCTATGCTACATTTCCCAGCCTCCTTTGCAATTTTCTGTAGCAATATAACTGAGTTCTAGCTAATGGAGTGTGGGCAGAGTAATACACGAGTATATCACACTCACGCCTGCCCCTAAAACCTCTCCCAGGCAATTCTCCATTCACTCTCTCCTCCCCATTTACTAGTTAGATGCTGGCAGCAAGGAAGACCTTCTGTCACGTGTTGAGGATGGCATCCCTGAACAATTGCTTGGAGAAGAGTCACCTCCACCCTTCCCTGCTGCCAAAGTTAAGCTACATGAGCGTGAGAAGTACATTCCTGTATTAAATCACTGCGAGTTCGGAGAGTTACAGCACCCAGCATGACCTTAACTATTATAGCTCTCCAGGAGGTCTTTTTCCAGTAAAAAGGGGCCCTACTTTACCAGACTACAGCCAAGAGAACCTTGTCCCCAAATGCAAAATGAAACACCTAGGCACATCCTTTTCCCTGGGTCTTGCTGGGAAAGCAGGAGTAGAAGAGCTAAAATTTGGGACATCGTAAACAAATGGGCCTGTTTTTATTTTCCTAAATTTACAAAGAGGGAAAAAAAACCTGTCTTCCATGTCACTTCTGTTCTTTACACTAAAACAAAACAAAACAACAAAAAAACTAACACTAATGAAATAATGTAAAAACATGTAAGAGGGAGTCCTTCTGATTCACTTTTAATCTCTCTCCCAGGCCAATCTTTGTCTGATCATTCTTGCTGTCTGGAAATTATAGAATTTTTGGATTAGAAGAGGCCTGAAAATCCATAAAATAATCTAGATAAGAAAACTGTCACCAGGCACATATCTGACATTTCTACATTTGAGAAGAAGGCTTTCCAATGATGCTTTACTTTTCGTATTTTAAGAGCTAATCTTCAGCCACCAGTCTCTGTCATCTTAATCAACCTTTCCATCACACACAAATTGACCCCACCTGACCCCTGGCTTTGGCCATGCTGGTTCCCCCCTCCAATGACTTCCAGGCTTCTGAGTGCCCACAGGACTCCTCCCAATGCCTTCACCTGGTAATCAACCCTCTCCACTCCCAAATTGCCTTTCCCACCATGCCTCCCACTCCAGGTCCTCCCTGCTTTGGTAAGCTACAAGTTTAAGACGACCCGTGATCAATGAACCATGAAAGCTGGCAATATATGAACAGAATTTAGTATAACCAAATAAAATGGAGACTGAAGTTACTCTGATACAGGCAATGATACGTGTAATCATCATTGTGCTATGTAGTAATTATGGATAAATGATTATAATTAGTATTTCTTTCGCACAGCTAGAACACGGTATTGCTGGGTTTACTGTCAGGAGGGTGGAAACATAACTTGGAAAGAAATTACTGTGATGTGGCTCTGAAAGCGCCTATATCCACACTTGAGTGGGGGAAGCTGCTAGCTCCTTGCTCTCCACACTCCTCCAGAAAGAAGTGCCCAGAGCCAAGAGTTCCAGGACTGAGACCCATAAAATTCCATGAGTAAATAAGAGCCTCCTGAGACAGAATGACCTGGGTCTAAATCCCAGCTCTGCAACTCATTAGGCAAATGATTTAAGGATTCAACATCTACGAGCCTCAGTTTCCTCCTCTGTAAAGCGGGGACCATAATGCCTACTAGTCATGGCATGAGAGTGAGGGTACATACTTTGCACAAGCCTGGTATTTAGCACATATTTCATAAATGGCAGCCATTATTATCATCTCTTCCCCCTACAAGGTATCAACCCCAACTCTGCCCACAGGTGGAAATCTGATGTGTCAACTATTGACTCACTTCTCCTGCTAAACATCCTGTCTGTGGCTCCACCTGGGTTGGGAGCTGGAACATTTGAAAAGACCGAAGTGAGGGAACGGCATAACGTTAGTCCTGTTGCAGGGGAGGCCCACATGGGCGTGGTCTCTAAAGCTGGGAATGGGGAGAAAGGAAGGGAGGATTCCAACAAAGCAATGGCAGTAAGAAGCTCATAGGACGATCTTGGCTACATGGCAGCTGTGCCCACCGTTGCCTCTGGCTCTGCTTCCCTGACTCTTGTCAAGGCTCCTGTATCTCTGCCTCACTTGCCATCCTGAGGGTGATGGGGAAAGGCCAAGAGCTAAGAGGCCCTTTGCTATCCTAAAAAGGGGAGGTCAGCTCCTGATGTCGGTAGTTAGAATTCTGAATCGATTTCCTATCCATTCCACGTATTGTTATCAAACACACCACACTGGGCACCAAGCTAAGCCCAGACCCCCTCAGGGGACTGGGTTCTACAGTGGGACTGACACTATCTCAGATGCTGCATGGGTTACCTAAGACTGTGTAAAGGACACTCGTTCTACGGGGACATAAATTCCAAGTTCTAAATGAGTGACTTGGAAAAGAACTTTGGAAACATAGGACATACATAGGAAGGTTGTAAACTAATAGCGGACATAGCAATACAAGTGTAGAAATCATTTCTGCTTCTCCTTGTCATGGTATTTATTAAAATATTTGTCTTTGGTGCAAGCAGAACGTAATCAAAAGTCTCCACTACCGACAGATTCAATTTCCTAAAAAGCAAACCTAGTCCCATTGCTCTTCTGTATAGAGACCATGCTGCCGGCCTATTGATTGCTTGGTGCTGTTGAAACTCCTTACGATGCTATTCAAGGTCTTTTTCAAACTGACCTAATACCTACCTTTCTTCTCCAGTCTGCCTTATTTCATCCTAGGCTCTGGCCACAATTCCTTCCTAGAGCCTGCAAAGCCCTTCATATTGCTGAGCACTTCCACAGGCTTGCTGCTCCCTAGGTCTCAACTGCCTTTCCCACAAGCCTCTCCCCGCCCCTTTGTGGCTTAGCAAACTCCTACTCACCTTTAGGTCCCACCACTCCTTGGTTTCCCTGTTCATCACACATCACAGAAACTGTCCAAGTTCCCACCAAGCAAAGGGTTAGTCCTTTCTGTAACCCCAGCTCTGCTGTAAGGGCCAGTCCTTGGTAGGGCCTAAATTTGTGTTTGCTAAGTAAATTGATAACAAAACAAGCAACAACTGCAAAGTATTTGGAAGCCCAAAACATCAGGTATTTAAAAAGATTTTTATTAAAAATATAGCTAACATACAATATGATATTAGTTTCAGATGTACACCAGTTATTCAACATTTATATACCTGAAGAAGTGAGCACCATGATAAGTCCAGCAACCATCTGACACTGTACCACGCTATCACAATATTATTGTATATATTTCCTATGCTGTACATTACATCCCCATGACGTATTAGTTTACTACCTGGAAATTGAGACTTCTTATTCCCATCACCTTCACCCCCATTTTTAATTTTCAATTACAGTTGACATTCAATATTATTTTATATTAATTTCATGTGTACAGCATAGTGGTTAGACATTTATATAATTTAAGAAGTGATCCCCTGAATAGTCTAATACCCACCTGGCACCATACATAGTTATTACCATATTACAGACTGTATTCTCTCTGCTTTACTCTATATCCCCATGACTATTTTGTAACCACCAATTTGTACATCTTAATCCCTTCACCTTTTCACCCTGCTCCCCAACCCCCCTCCCATTTATGCCCCAACAAATCTAGTACCCATCTGACACCATACATAGATATTATAATATTATTGACAATATTCCTTATGCTATTCCCTACATCCCCATAACCACTTTGTAACAACCAATTTGTACTTCTTAATCCCATGCTCTTTTTCACCCACACACCCCAATCCTCCTCCTCCCATCTGGCAACCATAAAAATGTTTTCTGTATCTATAACTTTGTTTCTGTTTTGTTTATTTCGTTCTTTAAATTCTAAATATAAGCGAAATCGCATTGCATCTGTCCTTCTATGCCTGACACCCCACTCAGCACAACACCCTCCAGGTCCATCCATGTCATCGCAGATGGCAAGAACCCATTCCCTTCCATGGCTGAGCAATATTCCATTGTATATATGTACCACCTCCTCTTTATCCGTTCATCCACTGATGAACACCCAGGCTGCCTCCACATCTTGGTCACTGTAAATAATGCTACAATGAATATATGGATGCACATGTCACCTCGAAGTAGCATTTTGGGTTTCTTTGGATAAATACCCAGAAGTGGGATTACTGGGTCCTTCTTTGCCTCTTGTTATACAGACTTTGTTTTAAAGTCTATTTTGCTGGTATAAGTATTGTACCCTGGCTTTTGT
This sequence comes from Hipposideros armiger, assembly GCF_001890085.2. NCBI lineage: Eukaryota > Metazoa > Chordata > Mammalia > Chiroptera > Hipposideridae > Hipposideros > Hipposideros armiger. The sequence goes on along the minus strand of NW_017731403.1, from coordinate 4,723,447 downwards.
TTGTTTCCATTCATGAAATAGCTTTTTCCATTCCTTTACTTTCTGTGTGTGTGTGTGTGTGTGTGTGTGTGTGTGTGTGTGTGTGTCAATCTGAAGTGAGTCTCTTGTAGGCAGCATATGAGGTGTGATCAAAACATACGGTGAATACTTAAATACAAAAAAATTATTACAGTAAAAGACACTTTGCCATTAATCCTCCTCAAAATACTCCCCCTTGCTTCTAACACACTTATCCCATCGTTCTTACTGCTTTCTGAAGCAGTTCTGGAAATCCTCTCTTATGAGTGTCTTTAGTTGAGCTGTCATGACTACCTTGATGTCCTGAATAGATTCAAAACGTTTACCTTTCATGGTCATTTTGATTTGGAGGAAGAGCCAGATTTTGCACGGTGCCAGATCCGGTGAATAAAGTGGATGAGGACAACCATAATGTTTTTATTTGACAGAAATTGCTGTACCAGAGCGATGTGTGACATGAAGCCTTTCTGTTGTGATCACAAAATATGGTGAATGCTGCTGCCTAGTGCCATCCAATGGAAAGGCAGGGATCTTCAATACAGGAACTGGCGCACAAACCTTAGTAACAGTGTGTGACAAGTTTCAACTTGTTCAGTGTGGTCCAGTTGGGTGTGAGCTACGGTTGAGAGAAGGTGTGTTTTAAAGTGTGCTGTAAATCATCCTCCGTCATGACAACGCCCTGTGTCACACATCACTTCTGGTATATGGTAATTGTCAAATAAAAACATTATGGTGCGTCTGCATCCACCTTATTCACCGGATCTGGCACCGTGCGACTTCTGGCTCTTCCCCAAAGTCAAAATGACTCAGGACATTGAGGCAGCCATGATAGCTCAACTAAAGACACTCACGAAAGAGGACTTCCAGAACTGCTTAAAAAAGTGAAAAGAATGATGGGATACACACATTGGAAGCTAGGGGGAGTATTTTGAGGGGGATTAATGGCAAAGTGTCTTTTACTGTAATAAATTTTTTTATTTAAACATTGTTTGATCACATCTTGTATCTCATATGTAAGGGTTTTGTTTTATTTTTTTTTTAAGATTTTATTGGAGAATCCAGAAAGGACAAGTTGTTGTCCTTTTGTTCTTCAGTCTAGTTGTGGAGGACGTCGCTTCACTGGCCCATGTTGGTATCATCATTGCACTCTTCCTGGGTGAGGCAGTCGCTTGCCAGCCACTGGATGGCCACTCACAGCGTCTCACAGCAGCTAATGAAAGCTCACACCTGCTTCTGGCCAAGCCCACTGCAGCCTATGCCATCACCGGTGACTCACGGCAGCCCAGCTCCAGGTCAAGTTGTTGTTCACCATCTTAGCTGTAGAGGACACAGCATCACTGGCCCTCATGTGGAATCCGAACCGGGGCCCTGCTGCTCAGAGTTTGCGTCCCAAGTCAACTCCTAACCAATGTGCCACTCGGCTGGCCTGGGGTTTGTTTTCTTATCCATTCAGCCCTCCTATGTCTTTTGATTGGACCCTTTAATCCATTTACATTGAAAGTAATTGTTCATAGATATGTTGCTATTGCCATTTTATTATTCGTCATTTTGATGTATTATTTTTCTGTCTTAAAGAAGTCCCTCTAACATTCCTTGTAACATTGGTTTGATGGTGATGAATTCCTTTAGCTTGTCCCTGTCTGGGAAATTCTTTATCTATCTTTCAATTTTAAAAGATAGCTTTGCTGGGTAGAGTACACTTGGCTGTAGGTCCTTGCTTTTCATCACGTTGAATATTTTGTGCCAATCCCCTCTGGCCTGCAAAGTTTCTGCTGAGAAATCAGGTGACAGTCTTATGGGAGCTCTCTTATACATTACTAGTTGCCTTTCTCTTGCTGCTTTTAGGATTCTTTAACCTTTGCCATTTTAATTGCAATGTGTTTTGGTATGGGCCTGTTTGGGTTCACCTTTTTGGGACTCTTTCTGGACTTGTGCTTTCTGGACTTGCATATTTATTTCCTTTGCCAGGTTAGGACAATTTTCAGTCATTATTTCTTTAAATAGCTTCTCTATCCCTTGCTCTCTCTCTCTTCTCCTTCTGGTACCCCTACAATGCAAATGTTGTTATGCTTGAGGTTGTCCCAGAGGTCTCTTAAACCATCCTCATTTTTTGGATTCTTTTTGCTGTTCCAGTTGGGTGTTTTCTGATACCTTATCTTCTAAATCATGATTTGATCCTCTTCTTCATCTCATCCACTGGTGATTCCTTCAGGTGCATTCTGCATTTCAGTTATTGTATTCTTCACTTTTGACTGGGACGTCTGGGTTTCTTGCAACCTCCCATCCCCATCCAGCTGGTCAGAATCCTCACTGTTTTTCACAGCCAGATGTTGTGTAGGCTCATTTTCCTGGCACCAGTACTCCAGGCTGGGGAGCTTCATGTGGGGTTCCTCCATGGGGAACCTCTGTGGCTGAATTATCCTTCCCAATTTTCAACCACCACATGGAGGTTTGGGGCCAGCCCCTTTCGCATCTCCACCCCTCCTACCAGTCTCAACATGGCTTCTTGATATTCTTAGTTCCAAAACTTCTGTTCAGCTAGACCAGGGGTTGGCAAACTTTTGAGATGGAAGAGTCACAGGGGTTGGCAAACTGTGGCTCACGAGTCACATGCGATTCTTTGGGTACACACATGTGTAAATTTTTCTTGTTTTAATAAAGTTATAATTAATACTATTACTTGTTATACTATTACTTTAAATTTTCCTTATTTGTAAAAATATATTTATGGCTCTCAAATAATTTTTAAGTTGTTGTGAGGGACAGGACTGGCTCTTCCAGGGGTCGGCAAACTTTTGAGATGGAAAGTACCCAATGAGCTGCATGTGGCTTGTGAGCCGCAGCTTGTCGACCCCTGAGCTAGACGTAAGATGGTTCTCTAGGTTGATCTAAAATTTAGTTGTAATTTTGATTTTGTTCATGGAAGGAAGCAGGCAGTGTTTCTCTACTGTGCCATCTTGGATCTCTCCCCCAAAACATGTGTTTTGAAATCACAATGAACTTCAGGTGCATAATCCATTTTGCAACTGTTGTTGTGAATCACATCTGAGCCATTTTCTCAGCATCAAGACTAAAGGTGGCTTCAAGCAACCACACCATATAAGGATCATCTTACAGGCTTCTAGTTCCTTCCCACCAACTACTGTTATTTCATTCAATTCCTGTTGGTCTGTAGGATGAGGGGTTGGGATGAACAGAATCACCCTATTCCTCTCTAAAGGACAGGTGGGAGCTGCTTGGCCCCAAAGGAGGCAGTAATGCCTCTGTGTTCTTCTTTTGATGTACCACAGGACACACACAAGAAGGCAGCTAAGGGGACAGCATGGCAACTTCCCCTTGAGCAGCACACCTCCTTCTACTTTACTGGGTATGCAGCAGAAATACAAAATGCACACTTATTCAAAGGAATGGAGAATATGCTCTTGAGGCCAAAAGCTCTGACAGGGAAGAAATGAGACTAAAAGCAAACTCTTTTTATCTGTGGTAGAAAAGGTGCTTTATATTAAAGAAAACTATAGTATTTAAGCAATAAGGTCTCCTCATTACCCCATTTCATGGCCTTTCTTTGTCAAGTGTTATGCTTTCTGACTTTAATGAATGTGCCTTTGATTTTTAGTTTTAGTTTTATAATTCTCTTTACATCTTTTTTGGAAGTAGACAAAGTATAATCAATCTATAACACGTTCTCTTCAATGAAGTTCTAAAATACTGGCAGCACACTACAATAGGATGCTAGTACATCTAGAAATTCACTGAATGACATTTGGAGTGAGTCTTCTAGAGGGCATCTTAAATACCTTGAAATGAAATTTTCAATACCATAGTGTGTGTGTGTGTGTGTGTGTGTGTGTGTGTGTGTGTTTTAACAGCTTGAAATATACTTTACATGTAGTTCATCCCACTGAAAGTGTAGAATCTGATTTTTTTTTTTTTTGGTAAATTCACAGGATTATGCAACAGTCACTACAAATTACTTTCAGTTTTCTTTCCCTCTGAAGGAAATCCCATACCCATTAGCTTTAACTCCCAGTCCCACCCATCCACATCCCCTAATCCTAAACAACCCCTAATCTATGTTGTATCTCTATAGATTTGCCTATTCTGGATATTTCATATAAATGCGATCATAAAATATGCAGTCCTTTGTGACTGGGTTTTTTCACTTAGCATAATGGTTTTGGTTCATCCATGTTGTAGCTTGTATTGGTAGTTAATTCCTTTTTATGCCCAAATACTACTGCATTGTATGAATATGCCACATTTTATCTATCCATTCATCAGTTGATGGTCATTTGGATTGTTTCTATCATTGGGCTATTATGAATATTGCTGTCATAAATATTTGGGTATATGTTCTCATTTCTCTTGGATATGTACCGAGAACTATAATTGCTGGGTCATATAGTAACCTAATATTTAATCTTTTGAGGAACTGTCAAATTGTTTACCAAAGTGGCTGTACCATTTTACACTCCCACCAGTACTGTATGAAAGTTCCAATTTCTCTACATCCTTGCCACACTTATTGTCTTCCTTTTTAATTATAGCCATTCTAGTGGGTGTGAGGTGATATCTCATAGAGGTCTTTGGTTTGCATTTCTCTAGACTAATGATGTATGGCATTTTTTCATGTGCTTATTGGCAAGTTTTATATCTTCTTTGGAGAAATATCTACAGATATTTTTGCCCATTTCATTTGGATTATATTTTTATTATTGAGTTATGAGGGTTCTTTATGCATTCCAGATACAAGTTCTTTCTCAGATACATGATTTGCAAATATCATCATATTTCTTCCATTCTGTGGGCTGGGAAGTGGTATCATTTGGAGGACAAAAGCTTTTAATTTTGATAGAGTCCTCTTTATCTATTTCTTTTCCTTGTCATTTATACTTTCAATGTTATATGCAGTTGTTTAATCCCAGGTCACAAAAATATACTCTGCATTTTATTCTAAGAATTGTATAGTTTTAGTTCTTACATTTAGGTCTATAATCCTCTTTGAATTAATACAGCATTGTTTTATACCATTTATTGATTAGTTATAGCATGTTAATGTTTTCAAAATTTTTCAATTTGGAATAAACTTTCTTTTTCCCATTCTTCCAAAATTTACTATATTCCTGCCATGTGCAAGCACCATTAGGCATGGAAAAATGGGTGAGTCACTGTCACTATGTCAAGGAATTTATAATCTAATAGAAAGTTAAAACATACAACCTCGTGAGTAGTGCCATGTGTGAGACAAATTACTTGCTCTAGACAAAGCCAAAATACTTTCAAACCAGAAACAAGAGACAGCACTTGAAACCAAGACTGTTGCCTCCACTTCAGGACGTATGGTTATTACTGCCACAGGCATTAAGAGAAGGAAGAAAACACTGAATTCAGGAGGCAGGTAGGGACTACCTTAGTGGAGGAAAAGGTGCCCTATATGTGGGTTTAGGATTTAGGGAGATGGAAATGGGCAGGGAAGTGAGCAGCACAAATGGCTGAAAAGCAATATAGCAGAGGCACAAAGGAAGGGCAAGACAAAGAGAATTACAGGAACAATAATAATTTTCTGTGGCCACTGCAAAGAGAAGATTCAGATAAGCCAAATAGAAGCACTGCTCCCAGACAGTAAGGGACACCAGGGTGTAGGCAAAGGAACCTGAATCATGTCCTGTCTTGTGGCAAGGGACACCGGGCACCACGAAGCCACATTTGGGAATGTTAGACTCGTAACACAGTCTAAAGTGACATCACTCAGCCATCAAGTTTCAACTTTCTATTTGTCTTTTCATTCACTCTTTCTTCTTCCCCTTAACATAAAGAGGAAAGTATTTCTGCATAGTTAACTTGAAAAACAAATCATTTATAAACTGGGTCCTTGGTGGGCTATTTAAGAAAAGGTCCTCTCCTGTGGGAAACCAAGGGAAGCATTTAGAATGGAACACTTGAGGCAGGAATTTTACACACTTCATTTTGGGAAGGCAGCCCACCCAGCTGGCAGCCCAGGAGAGACGATCAAAAACTGAATTATTAAGGAAATACAATTAGGCAGCTCCTAAATCCTCTCAAATGCAAGCAAATCCTAATCCAACATGTAGCTCCACAGGCAGGCAATGGGATAGGCCAGTTTCTCCTCTACCACACAAACAACCCATATTTAAACCTGCTGTTGTGTTGTTGTTTTTTTAAGTCAATTGATCATTCTCATAAATGTGTAATAAATTTGTTCAGGAGGAAAGAGATTACACCTATGATTTAAATGAGCAGAAGTTTGATATTTATTAAAGCACAGATTGATAGGGTGAAGGAAATCACCCATTTTGAGGGAAGTGGTTTTGTTGCACAATTTGAAGTGGTTTCTAAATAATAATTATGCTAAAATAAGTTTCAAACACATTTTTTGGAAGCATCGAGACATACACTGTAATTGCACTACTTGGTCTAGGTCATGTAAAACTGTGTTAAGAGAAAAGAAATTGTAACAAGGATTATTATATATGTTTAAATGAATAAAATACTTTCAAATGGTGAGTCTGAGACTGTTTCAAATGCACACAAGTCTTGTGCAGACACTTGTGATTCATGCTAAAATGCAGTTTGAATGGAAACAGTAACACCCCCTACACACACTGTGCTAGAATCCTCCTTTTGAATAGGAACCACAGGCTGTTTATTTGGTGAGGACTTAAAAAAAAAAAAAAAAGCAACACTGGGAGTCCATTCTGCTCATCATGAGTCCTACCAATTTGCCTTCAATGTTCTTCATCTGCTTTTATCTTTCTGAACAGAAGGCTGTTGGGGATGTGCAGTTCTTGCCTAAGTCCCCACCTAAGCCAGGCCAATCTTCAAACAAAAAGCAGCTTTTCACTGGACATCTTTTTTAAAAGAGTGGGTTGAAATGTCCTCACTTGAACTTAAAAGCTTAATGAGTCTTGGTGCCAAAGAGCTGGAGAGAGGCCAAGTCAGGGAGGCCAATTGTGATTTGGCAGAAAGACAAGGGAGAACCCTACATAGAAGGCCTATCAAATTCTTACCAAGCCTGTTAAGGCCAAAATCAGTAAGGACAAAAGGACCCAAGTTTGCTGAGATTTGAGTGAGCATCTGGGTTAGAGAAAGAGCTCTAGACAAAGAGTTCAAAGACACAATGGACTCTACCACCTTGGGTCCCCATCTAATCATCTACAAAGGGGGGTGGGAAGATCTGATCTAGATTGTACAACCCCCAGCATTGCTGAGAGGATTGAATAAGGGATGGGTTTGTGAATCCTGAACAAAGCCATGGCGATTAGAAGGCACAAGTCTGGAGTCTCCAACAACTATAGGGACCATACATTTTGGTTAGCCAAGGAAAATCACAGATATCATTTGTTCCAGCATCTCAGCTTGTTAATGCTCCCCTTTCACTCTCAAAAGTGTCTCATTTGAATGACAAATTATATAAGACATTGGGTCAGACTCATCTCATTTCTTTTTCAATAGGTGAGGAAATTATTGTATGTGTAATTTATGTTAGATAAGGCCTCTTTAAAATAGCCCATTGAAATGATGCAAAAACATGAGCCAGACCTCAAACAATTAGGCTGAATCATGACCAGTTGACTGGTACTTCCCAGACATGGCTATTAAGGTATCCAGTGTCTCCCTCTACCATCAGGAAGGCCTTTTCTGAGGCCTTGCTCAAGCAGATTGCTGCCAGAGCTATGCAATATAGGTGACCTCCAGCTTTTCAAAAGTCTTAACTTCCTTGATTTCCATGACATCATACTTCCTGGTTTTCTCTCATCTCTCTGATCGCACCTTTGTGAACTTCTGTTTCACCACTGACCCAGGGTGGAGACTTCCTCAAACTGAGACCTTATTCTGCTGTTCTTTCTTGCTCTTTCATAGCTCATAGCTTGACCTTGAGGTCAATTTGACCTTGACCTTGGCTAATTTCTACTCTTCATTCAGGTCTCCACCCAAATATCATTTCCTCAAGGGAACCTGAGGTTTACATCCCAGATAGAGCTAGGATTTAGATTTCAGATCTGTTTAGGGTACCCCTGTTACATGATTTTATCGCATGGTGTATTAGTCATTCTAGTAATTTACCACACTTGTAAAGTGGGTTATTGAAAAAATTAGTTGATTAAAGAAGAGAAGCTCTCCCCACTGTTAGGCAGATCTCCTGTATGTACACTAAACAGCACACTTACCCCACACCTTTCCTCCTGCTCGTCACTATGGAGGATGCCCTTCTCTTCTCCTCACCCTATTCTCTGCTTAAGTAAAAGTCACGTGATGTAACATCTCCCCAATAACTGTCTCCCAAGCTATAAAAAAAAAAATCTTCCCTTGTTTAACTTATTAAATATTGGCAATTAAATCTTGGTCACTTTTGCATTTACTCGTACACTGGTTTACACCGTAACGACAGCTTGGTATGTGTTCAATCCCCAAGCACATTATAAAACTCTTGAAGATCAGGGATCAAGCCTTGTATTTCCTTTTTATGCCCCTCGGTGCCTAATTTGGGGCTGTGCAGAACATGGTCAATATCCAACAAGTCCTCCGTATGACAAAATGTCTCCAGACAAAGCTACACCATTAACTCCCAACCTGTCCTAGAGACTAGTACATATCGACAGCAGGCCACAGCTCATGCTGAAATCAGGACAAGAATCCAAAACAAACTCCCCTTCTTAGAATAAGCAGCTCATTCATCAGCGATGATATAAATAAGTATTTGCCAACAGATTTCTTATCGTCAGAAAATCATTTCAGCAACGTAAGAGCTGAGACAAAAATCCACTAAGACATTTTTTATTGGTCACTTATTTGCAGACTATCATGCTCAGCATTCACATTCCATGAAAATGTATCTGCAGAACAATTGCATAAATTCACCTCCATAACTCCTAAAAAGATGGAGCTGTAATAGAGCATCTTACACATAAAGAAAGGAGATACTTCTGTCCCTTGACCTCTGAGTCTTTAGGGATGGGTCCATTCTTTATGTAAAATTGTGTGTGTGTGTGTGTGTGTGTGTGTGTGTGAGAGAGAGAGAGAGAGAGAGAGAGAGAGAGAGAGAGAGAGAGAGGAAAGAAGAGAAGAGAAGAGAAGAGAAGAGAAGAGAAGAGAAGAGAAGAGAAGAGAAGAGAAGAGAGAGGAGAAAAGGAGAGAGGACAGAGGTAGAGGATGACAGCCAAGACTGGAAGAAAGATAAGGTCAATAATGATTAGGTAGTCTAGATAGAAATCTTACTACTAGTCTCAATTTATTCAACAAGTGTTTGTAACATATATTATGTGATCGACCAGCATCTAGTGAGGGAACTTCAAAGATAAATAGACGGGGTCTTCAGGAAGCTTTCTATCTGGCACAGGAAGCAGACGTGGGACAGAGATGTGAAGCTGGCACAGAGGTAGCAGAGGTACTTAGAAGAGAAGAACCCAGTAACTTTGCCTGGAGGGTGTTGGAACAGCTTCCCAGAGGAAGAAACCACAATAGACTGGACAGAGCAGGAGGAAATGACATCACCACTGAGGTCAAGGTTACTGTTTTCAAAACAATCATGCAAAGCTGAAAGTTCTACCAGCCAAAGCTCATTATTCACAGATGATCAAGTTTGTAAAGGGACCCAGACTTTCTTGCCCAGTTTTTGATCACAGGCTCGGAAAGAGAAGCTAGAAAGTGAAATCCCGATTCGTTCATTCTCTGGCTTGTTGGCAGCCCTACGGAGGGAGCTGATGGGAGCCCAGTGACACAGATTACATTGGCTGTGTCATATTCATGATTGACTTTGGGCCTATTTTCAACAATAATAATGAGAACAGCTAGTGATCCAGAGTGCCAACAAGTGCCAGACACTGCCAAACGCTTCATAGTATTCTCTCACTGGCATTTCTGAGGGACCTTACGAGGCAGTAATTTCCCCATTTCATAGACAAAGGGAGAAAAGTTAACATTTAAGTGCCTGCTATGTTCCAAGCAGTACACAAAGAGTTTTATTCATATTACCCATTCACTTAACCCCTCAGAACACTCCTATGAATTAGGTATAATTATATCTGTTTTTATAGGTGAGGAAAATTGGTGCTGGGGGAGGTTGAGTAACTTGTAAGGACACACAGAAGGCAAATCTAAGATCTGGACTGTCCACTAGATTGAGCCATATGAAATCACATTTTCTGACTGATCTGGTCTTCTAATACAACAACTTCATAGGATTCCATCTACAGGTTCCCAAATCCATATCCATTCACTTTCCACTCTGCTCTCTCATAAAAGGGAGCTGGCTTTTGTTATATTCTATAACCACATATATACAGCAAGTATGGCAAAATGATAATAACTGCATCTAGTTGCAGGATATACGGGCAAGCCTTACATTATTTATGTAGCTTTTCTATAATTTTTCAAAATGAAAGATGCGGGGGCAGGGGGGTAGCACTTGTAGAGAAACTCCTGAGAAAAACCTTTTAAAAAGTTATTTGATGCACCCAAACAGCATTTTTGCACAGCCCAAACTCAAAGACTTAACTTTATGAGGGTAAACAATTTACATCTAAAATTAATTCCATAGTCCTTATGGGCTGGCAACCTTTATCAGTTAAGGGCCAGATAGTAAACATTTTAGGCTCTATGATCCACATACAAACTCTTGTTTTATTTACAACCCTTTCAAAATGTAAAAGCCATTCTTAGCAAGAGAGAAGGCTAGCACAAAACAAGGTCAAGGGTTGTCATTTGCCACCCCCGATATAGGTGGACTTCCATAGCGTTATATCTAAATAATAAAGTCATAGTCAGAAAAACAAGTCAGAAACTTTCCTTTCTGGAATTATTTCCAAACAGTCGGACCTGGGCGCAGGGAGGTAGATGACAGTCATCAGCGGCTCTGTACTAGGAGCAGCTTTCTGAGGGAATGGTTCTTTGCAGCCTTCCTCTTAAACCCTGAAGTCCTCAAGGACACAATACAGTATTCAAGTAACATTTCTAACAGCATGACACTTGTCACATATTTGCAGCTTTGTCACACTTTGACCCCCGACCTTTTAGTTAATGCTCAATGGAGGGCTCACATCATTTGAGCATTTAACCTCCAAAACCTTCAACTACGCCCATCTGGCAAAAGCAACAGAGGCAGAGAGAGATGATTATAGCAAAAACACATCTAGTATAATTCTATTTGGCACACGCACTCTAGTTCATACTTGCTATTCCTGTAAGTTATACATTTATGCATAAGTATTACTGTACACACAGGGGTGCATATGCGAAGCCACATGTACTGCACTTTACAGTCAAAGTAAAAGCTCCCAGGGTGATTTGGAGGCCACTCAATTTCCATCTTATATGCAGCCTGTGGGTGCCAGTCTTTTCTCTCTCCTGTCGCCGTAGTTTTTAGTACACGTCCACTACTTTCACTTGTCTCCATCTAGTTTTGACGGCCCCGCCTACAGGGAACCTCCATGCTCCGCTGCCCACAGCGTCTGATCCTCTTATGCCTTCACGCTTACTGGGCTTGCCTTCTGATCGTTAGAGGGGCCACCAAACCCTCGATGCTTACATTTCTCCCAGCCCCCCAACCCAGTGGTTATCCTCTGTACTGCCCTTCTCCCTCCCACTCTAGGTTTTCTGGCATCAATTCCATTTCACCACTACCCGACAACCTCTTGCTTTTCTCACCTATTGAAATCTCAACTCTGGGCACAAGCCAGTGGGTGACAGCAATAGCTAAGAAATCAGACTTCTGAATTTAAATCTTTCTTACCTGTATAACCTGAGCCAAGTTATGTAATTCTCTGTGCCTTGGTTACTTCCTCTGTAAAATATAGTCCTTATAGGCCACAGGTAAGTTTGGAATCAGGCTGATAAGAAGAAAATCAGACCACAGCCCCAGAAGATGCCTTTTAGTTTGGCGAGAACTACGAATTTTTTTCAGACTCATGAACAGCTCAGGAAATTTTTAGGGAACAAAGAGCAGGGTGTCCCGCCACAGTTGCAAACAACATTTAGAGCCAATTCAACTCAGACAAAACGATGAGGGTTTTTTGAACAAAAGGAAGAGTTCACCGATGCTGTTCACGTCATTTTCAGCTGGGGTCATCACGCTGTTACAGGATGCTAACTGGCTTCTACTTTGAATAAAACAGTTGAAAAGCCCCAATAATTGTTAAAAATACAACTGTATGTTATGAAAGCCCACCTTCAGAAGAGCTGAACAGCTAGTTTTCAAAATTTGATATGATTGAGATCTTATATTTTTACATGTTGCTATATGAGTAGTGGTTACAAGTCAGAACTCCTTAATCACCAGCACCCAAGAAACTCTCTGGTTCTAGAGCGGCACAGCCTTAGGCATCCTCATCTGCTCTCCAAAGACAGGTATTTAAAACCTGTACAGGCCCATTGTCTGATAACTCCCACTTTCTTGAGCATTTTCAAACTGAGTTTCCTGCCTTTCGGCCCCTGCCACCAACCAACCCCATGCCTGGAACACTGCAAGTCCCACTCCTGGCCAGAATGGTTTCTGGATAAAAGTTCCAGAACATATACCTGCTAATCTCAGTCTGCAGCAGCTCAATATGCTCAGATCAAACCTAGCCATGCCTTCACCCCTGGCTATAAAGGAGAGGGAAATCTTCCATTGTTCCCAACCTTCAGTGCATGTAGCTCCTGGGTCATGTTTTTGTTTCTCATTGCTCTGTGGATCTAGCCCTTAGAAATTTGTTTGCATCTGGTTTCTCTGGCTGCTTACGCAGCTTTCTCACCAAAGCTCTGGTTGGTACTCAGGCTACTGGCTTTCCTCGCCTCAGGCTACCAATGCAGTTCATTCCATCTTAGGAAACTCTTTGCCAGGCTGCCAGCTGCAGTCTCACCAGGAAGACAGGACTTGACCCTTGTCCTCAGACTCCTTCAAATACACAGATACGTCTAATCCTCCATGGTTAGAGGGCTTAGACAATAACACTTATCTTGGGTTTTGTCCTACCTACCCAGACAGTAACATTTGTCCACATCCTACGTTGGCCAGTTTCCTCCATTTCACCCTCAGACTGTCAGCAGCTCATGCCTTTGTTTAGTTAAAGAGGCCCCTGCTATAATCTGTGCCTCTGTGTTGTCTAACCATACTATTTCCTAACGCTAGCGTGGACCTAAGCACCACTTCTCTGCCCCTAAACCTAACATTCATTAATGTGTTTGTAAAAGGCCCATGGATAGTGCCACTGCACAAGTGAAAGTATTCATTCTCTAACTCAACACCTTCATCTAGCTGAGAAACGAGTTCTAGGCGTGCAAATGTCTCTAGACCCAGAGACCTGCCTTCAGACAAGCCTGCTCAACCCCAACAAAAGCAGGCATACTGCTCCTGACAGATTTATTCATGGGATATAGAGGAAAGGTAGATGCCTACCAGAATATTTGGAGAAATTGTTAGGTAAACAAAAATTGGTACCAAAGATCCACTTTAATAGAGTCCAGAGAACACTGTGGACATAAAGTAGATCGATTCTGGCTAGTCTGGTAACATCAGGAGAGGGCTACACCCAGAATCACTGGAAAAGAAGGTGCTAGAATACGAGGGAAGTGTTAGGAGCCTGTCTGGCCTTGTCTCTGGTGAGATGCTAAACTAATTATGGCTCACCTATGAGATAAGCTCTGATTTCGATTTAATAAAGGAAAAGAGGTGGTGAGGGAAGTTAAGTATAACAGGGGAGAGAGTGTAGGAAGGAAGACATGGAAACAGCATTCAGGGCATGAAAATTTCTGTTTGAAAAAAGAAAGGCAGTGGAAAAAAAGGAAAAAAAGATGAAGATGCTGACATGAAATGTGTTGAAAGGTGCTGCATAATAATCTACATTTGTATAGCAAACGTTATAATTTTTAAGGCACCTTATCCACACGATCCGGTTGAAAGTCAAAAAAGTTTATGGAATAGGCAAGAGTTATAACCATTTTAGAGGGGGGGGGGGAAGAGACTAGAGGAGGTTAACATACTTAAGGGGTGAAGTAAGGACCAGGGTATCTAGTTCTCAGGCTCCAAAACCTCAGCTCTAGTAACAGAATGAAATACTCGGCCTCTCTGATTCCATCCAGTTCAAGTCAGCCTTGTTTCCATGGCCTTCAGGCTAACAGCTCCTGCTTTAGACATGTCATCATTAAAGCAATTCCGCTTGGGGCCTGAGTTTTTACAAGAACAGCCCCTCCCATTTCACCTTCCCTTGACATAAATGAAGCTTGAACTCTACTTTCCTAATATGGATTTGAGGAATAGGTCTCCTATCTTTTCAGTTGGTGACTTCTCAATCAACACACCTTTCCTTACTTCAAACTCTGACATTTTGAGTTTTGGCAGCTGGTAACACTCTTTCAACAACATCGGTGGGTCCCAAACAATATTCTGTAAGTTGCCAAAATTAGAGTACATGCGATTTGTCTCCATTTACATAAAGTTCAAGATATCATAAGATAGATGTTATGCTGATAGAAATCAGAATGGTTCTTTTCTGTAAGTGATTGAGATTGACTAGGAAAGGACATGAGGGAACTTTCTGTTGTCTATCTTGATCAGGCTGTTGGTTACATGTGTGTACAAGATTTTCAAAATCCATCAGGTTGCATATTTAGGAGCTCTGCATTTTACGTATATACATTTTACCTCAATGAAACAAAAATCAGTGCTGAAATGACAGAATCTATTAAACAAATTAACAATTTGAAATTTTGATTTGAAGTTTATGTCTGTCATCTATAAATATTAAGATTCTAGCTTATTTGTGTTCAGAGCTATTCCACAGAAAGCCCTGGTAACCATCATCACAGCAGCACTCTGAAAAGCCCCAGGTTCAAAACATAAAAATTAAACACTGCAATTATTGTTCACATGTGAATTTTACCGACAGCACAAATTAAATATATTCAAACTACTTCAGGAAAGCAGGCCCATTGAGGAATATTACCTGGCATGCTTTAAGATGCTGTGAGCAAATGGAAGCACTGTTTGCATTTGGCACAGGCTGCTTTTAT
Source organism: Hipposideros armiger (assembly GCF_001890085.2). Lineage (NCBI taxonomy): Eukaryota > Metazoa > Chordata > Mammalia > Chiroptera > Hipposideridae > Hipposideros > Hipposideros armiger. The sequence goes on along the minus strand of NW_017731403.1, from coordinate 4,708,423 downwards.
GGGGGAGAGAGGGAGTTGGGGGGGAAGGGCAGAGGGGAGGGGAGTGCTACTTTTGCCACAATTCAGTCCACATCCTTCCAATTACCTGGGCCCAAGTTCTTACATTGTAAAAGTTGGTTGGAGCTCAGTAGCAGCTATCAGATACTCCTTTATTTGGTTTGAAATTGACAGTGTCCACCACTCCCAACTGATCACCAACCGACTCACTCACCTACTTATGTTTACTGCTTAGCTCAGTGATTTTTTTTTTGTTTTGAATTTCAGATCCTAATAGTGAATAAATTCAAAACAAAACACTGGAAGTTTTACAGATAAACCAAATAGCATTAATAATTTTTTGAATAACAAGCAACTGAATACAGGATATACTTACTCGCAGAGAAGGATTCCATTTTCTAACCCTGTCCGAAAATCTTTATCACCAAAGCTTCTGCCCGTTACTTGCTAGAAAAGAAAAAAAGAAAAGGAGAGCATAAATGTTTTTTTCTTTTTAATCAGAAAATACAGTTAAATTTTTTTTTTCAATTCAAGAGCCTTGAATAACTGGTGGCATTCCAAGAATGGAAAAAATCTGTTATGCCTGAATTTTCTTTCCATGTGTAGTTTTGCTTAGATCAGCTAAACTTAAATTTAGACCATTTTGCTGAAGGTTTTCCTATTTAATACCTTTAAAAATATATTCTTCCTGATGAGGATGTTACTTTTGTGTTTAGCCATGAAAAGTTAAGGCCACAGTCTCTTTCATCCTGGGGATCCTATCCACACACTTTCAAAAAAAAAAAAACCCCTATAGAAAGCATCACCTAAGAATTAAAGTATCCATTTGTTAAAACCTTAAGAGGGAAGAGACCAGGAGGACATAGACCACTAACCTCAAGAGACTAACATTAAGACAGAAAAATGAAAGCCAATATCCATAACAACATGGTGTGAAAGGGGAAAAGAAAAGCTGGGAAAGAATAAACAGTGATAGCACACGACTGATGGCCACTCTTGATGCACCTGGCTCTCAGCAGCCCTTTGGCCTAGGCACCAGGGCATTCATTTGTTCATTCAATAAATATTTTTTGAGCATCTACAATAGGCCAGGTAAATATACATACTGAAAACCCTAAAGCAACCTCTAAAATAGTAAAATAAAAAATTATATCTAATAAGCAAAGAAAGGAGATAAAATGTAAAAAATATTCTAACAATAAAAAGAGAAAAAGAAAGAAAAGGAAATACAGACTAGATGGAATAAATAAAAAGCAAATAGCTATATTACAGATTTAAATCTAACCAAATCAATAAGTGCACTAAATATAAATGGCCTAAACATACCCAATTAAAATATAGAGAGTGCCAGATTGGAGAAAAAGGCAAAACCCAACTATGTGCAGTCTACAAGAAATGCACTTTAACTACAAAGATAAAATAGGTTAAAATAGAAGAACAGATCATATATACCATGCTTAAACTAATACAAAGAAAACTAGAGTGGTTATAGTACATCAGACAAAAAGAAAAGATTTTTAGAACAAACAATATCACCAGGAACAGAAAAAGTCATTTCATACAGACAAAGGCTTTAGTTTATCAGAAAAACATAACAATCTTAAACATTTTTATACCAAAAAAAAAAAGCTTCAAAATATGTAAGCCAAAACAAGTAGAGCTGCAAGGAGAAATAGACAAACTCACAAATAAAGTCAGAAATTTAATATCTTTCAAAACTGATAGAACAAGCAGACAGAAAACCAATAAGGATAAAGAAACTTGAACAACACTATCAACCAAATTGACTTAATTGACATTTCTAGATACTCCACCCTACAATAGCAGAATACAGATTTTACTTCTTAAGTCCACAGTGAACATTTATTGAGACAGACCAATTCCTGGGTCAGAAAAATCAGTCTCAGAACTTCAAGTCAAGATGGTGAAGTAGGTGGCTGTGCTCACAACCACAACAAAACTATGACTGAACTATAGAACAACCATAATTGAAAATCACCGAAAGTCTCGCTGAACAGAAGTCCTACAACTAAGGACATACAGAAGAAGCCATCTTGAGACTTGTAGGAGGAGCAGACATGCTGAACGGGCTAATCCCACACCCACATATGATGGTTAAAAATTGGGAGGCATATCTTTGCTGCACAGGGTCTCTATGAGGAACAAGGGGTCCCAGACCCCATCAGGATCCCCAGCTCAGTGTTCCAGTGCCATGAAGAGAAGACCCCATAACTTCCAGCTGTGAAAACCAGCCAAGAAGGTGGTTGAGTGAGACAGAAGGTGGCTGAAACCTGAGGCATTCCTCTTAAAGGACCAGTGCACGGACTCACTCACTGATGGACTCACTTGATCTGAGTACCACTTCTGGGGCTGCAACTTGAAAGGCACCAAGGACATACAGGGAGGAACTGAATTGTCTGGCATCAGGGTGGGGACTGGAGGGGCAGCTTTCTCCAAGACAGAAGAGCTGGCAGGAGCCACTATTCCTTTATTGAGCTTTCCCACCGCCCAGCATGCAGAAATGGGTGGGTGCATGTCAGAGTATCTGAGTCTCCACTAACCTGGCTAACACTGTTCACCCCACCCTGGAGATTCCAAGACTCTGCTACACCCAACTTGCATGCCTACCCAAGCTGCTTCCAGTGGCTTTTCCATGTCTTTTTCCTGTCTTGGCTAATGCTGTAAACTTTCCTAAAATCTCTCAAGGGTTTACAAACCCCAAAAGAGCAGCATCTATTCACAGTGGGCACTGTACCTCTTGCTAAGCAACCCCAGGCCCAGCACTGGTGGCAGCCAGCCTCATTTTGCAGCTTAGCTTCTCCCAGGCACCTCCAAACCCAGCTCAAATGGCAACCATCTGAAGATCACTTTGTAGCTCATACCAAGTGGCCCCATAGGCAGCAGTAAACTTTGGCCTGCACCAGAGCCCCTCCCAAGAGGCCCCAGAACCAACACACCCAGTGGCCAGCTTCAGACTATGCCAGAGCACCGCCCAACCACATCAGCAAATGTAACACCCAAAGCAGGCACCAGACCCCTGTTAAAGTGAATCCTGCTCCATAGGGTCTGTCCCCACAAAACAGCTCCTTCACTGTAGTCACAGCCAGTTTCTTACAACCAATCAGCCTGAGGGTCAATCCCTCCCATTGACGTTCCAACAACGACCAAGTTTCAACTACAATAAGAGGGCACACACAACCCACACAAGGGACACACCTGGAGCACCTGGCTCAGGTGACAAGGGAGACTGTGCCACTGGGCACCAAAGGATACCTACTACTTAACGCTGGTCTACCAAGACCAGGAGACATAGCATCTCTAGTTAATACATAAAACCAAACACAGGAAGACAGCTAAATGGAGAGAAAAAGAAATACATCCCAAATGAAAGATCAGAACAAAGCTCCAGAAAAAGAACTAAACAAAATGGAGACAAGCAATCTACAAGATGCAAAGTTCAAAACACTGGTTATAAGGATGCTCAATCATCTCGGAGAGAACTGTAACAAAGAGATAGGAAACATAAAAATGGAGACAGAAAACACAAAAAAGAACCAGTCAAAAATGAAGAATACAATAAGTGAAATGAAGAATACATTAGAGGGAACCAACAGCAGATTAGGTAAAGCAGAAGATCAAATCAGAGATTTAGAATATTTAGAAAACATCCAATCAGAAGAGCAAAAAGAATCCAAAAAAATGAGGAGAGTTTAAGGGGCTTCTGGGACAACATCATGCATACCAATACTTGCATCAGAGGAATACTAAAAGGAGAAGAGAAACAGCAAGGGATTGAAAACCTATCTGAAGAAATAATGACAGAAAACTTCCCTAACCTGGCAAAGAAAATAGACATACAAGCCCAGGTAGCACAGAGAGTCCTAAATAAGATGAATCCAATGAGGCCCACACCAAGACACATAATTAAAATGCCAACAGTTAAAGACAAAGAAAGAATCTTAAAGGCAGCAAGAGATACACAGTTAGTTACCTGCAAAGGAGCTCCCATAACACAGTCTGCTGATTTCTCAACAGAAACTCTGCAGGCCAGAAGAGATTGGCATGACTTATTCAAAGTGATGAAAATCAAGGATCTACAACCAAGACTACCCATCAAGACTATCATATAGAATCAAAGGAAAGATAACAAACTTCCCAGACAAGAAAGCTAAAGGAGTTCATCATCACCAAACCAGTATTACAAGAAATGTTAAAGGAACTTCTTTAAGAAGATGAAAAAAGATCAAAAATATAATAAAATGGCAATAACTACATATTTATCAGCAATTACTTTAAATGTAAATTGATTAAATGCTCCACTCAAAAGACAAAGAGTGGCTGAATGGATAAGAAAACAAGACCCTCACACATGCTGCCTTCAAGAGACTCACATCAGATCAAAAGACACACATAGACTGAAAGTAAAGAGATGGCACAAGGTATTTCATGAAAATGGAAACAAACAAAAAAAGCTGGGATAGCAATACTTATACGAGACAAAATAGATTTTAAAACAAAGGCTATCACAAGAGACAAAGAAAGACCCAGTAATCCCACTTCTGGGTATTTACCAAAAAATAAAATGCAAAGTACTATTTCAAAGGAACATGTGCACCCATATGTTTGTTGCAGCATTATTTACAAAAGCCAAGATATAGAGACGACCTGGGTGTCCATCAATGGAAGAATGGATAAACAAGACGACACACAGACACACACGGACACACACACTCACACACACACACACGCTGGAATATTTCTCAGCCATAAAAAAAATTAAATCTTGCCATCTGCAACACATGGATAGACCTAGAGGATATTATACTGAGTGGACGAAGTCAGACAGAGAAAGCCAAATGCCATATGATTAAACCTATATGTTAAATTTAAAGAACAAAATAAATGAACACAGAAAACAGAAATAAACTCATAGATACAGAGAGCATTTTGAGTGTTGCCAGGTGGAAGGGGGTTTTAGGGTGGTGAGTGAAAAAGAGGAATGGATTAAGATGCACAAATAGGCAGTTGCAATGTAGTCATGGGGTCTAAAGTATAGCACAGGGAATATAGTCAACATTGTAATAACCATATATGGTGTCAGATGTTTACTAGATTTATTGGGGTGATCATTTCATAAGGCATATAAATGTCTAACCACGATGTTGTATATCTGAAACTAATGTAATATTGTATGTCAACTGTAACTGAAAAATTAAAAAAAAATTTTTTTAAGTAATAAGACTCCACACTTAAAAAAATTCAATTCATAAAAAGTATTTTTTCTGACCATGATGAGATTTAATTAGAAATTAACAACAGAAATATCTCTAAAAAAAATTACCAAAAAATTTAAAACTAAATGACATAATTCTAAACAACCCATTAATCAACTAAGAAATCCAAAGAAATTAGAATGTATTTTGTAGTGAAAGTGAGGCAGGATAGCTTATGGAAATGAACCCCTCCAGGATACAACGAGGGGCTCCTCCCTAGCTACAGTTTCTCAAGAAATTGTATCCAGCACCTGCAGCTAGAGAAAAACAAGAGCCAGTTTTGTCCGGCAGAGTCAGTATCCATGACCAGGACCTGATCTTATAACTAATTTTAATGTGGTTATAATCTCATTTACATTGCAGTTACTGTGACTCTCAGCATGCATCTGACGCCATGACAGTTCCGAAGGAACCAAATAAGGACAAAACTGTGGGAAACTGGAGGGTCCCGCCCAGGGGGAGGAGCCAGCCCCGAATGAAGATAAAAACCTCTGGTCAGGACTTCCTCAGGGCAACTCAACCTCAGAGTCTGGCCACATTTCCTTCTGAAGCATGTTTCAATAAACTCCCTGTGTTTTCCTGCGTCTGTCTCATTCTTGAATTCTTTCATTTGGGAAGACAAGAATTTGGCTTCTGCTCCAGGTTAAGTCAGCCTCAGGACATACTTGAGAACTTCTGGCAACAAAAGAATATGGCAATATACCGGGAGGTGTATTGTATTCATCTTTTGTTATTGGTCGTATATTGAGTATTACAATTTTAATACAGTTTTTTCCTTTCTTAAAATGTGTATACATTTGGGGGGGGGGAACCTTCTGTGTAAATGTATGGAAAGTTGCTAAAGCACTATTTGGGGAAAATGTATAACATGAAACATATATATCAGAAAAGATCTCAGATCAATTAATTCTGCTTCAATATTAAGCAAATTAAGAAGAAAAAAAGAGAAAATTACTACATATCAGTTGCAATCAATCAAATAGGAAACCAAAAACCAACAGAGAAAAATCAATGAAATCAAAAGCTGTTTTTTCTGAGATCAATAAAATGATAAACCTTCAGCCAGGTTGATAAATATTTAGCTAATAAAACTGATAATCTTTGGTTTTTATCCAAAAAAGAAAGATCAAGATTATCAACATCAGGAATGACAGAGATGTTATCATTACATATTCTATAGACATTAAAAGGATAACAAGGGAATAGTATAAATTTGTGGCAAAAAGTTGACCAATTTAGATGAATTGGATAAATTCCTTGATAGATACAACCAAAGTTCACTCAACAAAGAAATAACCTTCCCCAAAGAAAATGCCACATCCAGAAGGTTTACCTGGTAAATTATACCAAACATTTATGGAAGAAATAATGCAATCCTACACAAATTCTTTCAGACAATTGAAGAGGAAAGAATACTTTCCAATTCGTTCTATTATGCCAACATTACCCTGCTTCCAAAACCAGACATTACACCCCCCCACACACACACACACAACACACACACACATATGTGTGTGTGTATATATATATATATATATAGTCAACATATTCTCTCTTCATGGTAGGAATCAAGGTGTGATTTTTATTTTCTTCTTTAAAATTTCCCTTCTTTTCCAAAAACTTTCTACAATTAACACGTATTACTTTAATCATCAGGAAAATGAAACAAAGTTTTTTGTTTGTTTGTTTATTTTTAAAGAGCAGTCTAAGGAAACTAAGTGTTCCCAACTCCTCCTTATAAGCTAAAGTTCAAATTCTATTATAAAACATCCTCATTACCACTCCCACTAGAAAGGCAATTCACAAACCAATATAATGCACTGCCCAGAAAAAAGAAAGGACGGAAGGAAGGGAGGAAGCAGGGGAACACAGACTTCAAACACCTTAGCATTTTCTTTCATAAATCTATGAATCCTATTTATAGTCTCAAAACATCATTAATATTCTCTATAAAACTAACCCCCATTCATGAAGAAGGGATTAGAAGGCTTTGAAAACATTTTTCCCAGGTCTTTACATTTTTGTTAAAAGTATTATGTTCTAGTGCAAATGGTGCTAACATTGAGAACCCAAGATACTTTAGCCACACTTACTACAGAATCTCTAGATAAGTTAACCCAAGCCCCTCTCCATTTATTGAGCAGTGATGATGAGCAGGGCCTAGAGATAGAAACTCAAAGGAAACGTGACCACTGCATGCAGAAAGATCTGAGACTGGTGAGGAAAACAGATATCTAAACTCTTACCATAAATAGAAGGTAACATAAAATTATTAGGATTATAAGAAAATATTAGTGGCCCATGGACCACCAAAACTGCCCATTTAGTATTTAAAATTGTCTTGCAGGTGATGCATAGCCACTAAAAAATTTCGAGTTGATTTAATAGTCCAAAGTCAGCCTGCTAATCAAAATCCTCCAAGATGTAATCTGATTAAATTCAATTTCCTAGACTCCCAATTCTGGAGATGGGAATAGGCACCACGCATTTAGTGGAATGTGCTCATGTCTACCTCTGTTCCTCCTCCTTTGCTTCCTTCACCTTCTCCTATGTCCATTAGGTCCCAGCATAGCCTTCACACTGCTCTCCACTGATCAAATCCTATCCATTCTTCCAAACCCAGGTTACTGAATATAGAGGCACATGGATCTTCGTTAGGAGGGTCAACACCTGAATAGACTCAAGAAATTCAACAAGGACCACGCCGCTGAAAAGTCTGGTCCTTAGACCACCACCAGCAGCATCTTCACCTAAAATTAATATTAGAAATACTGACTCTCAGCCTTCCAGCCTCTATAAGACCAACTTAATCAGAACCAGCATTTTAAAAAGATTTCCATGTGATTCATATGCAGAGTAAATTTTACAAAGCCCTGACCCAGCATCCTAAATTAAGCCAGCAGTTATGCATCAAAAAGGGAGGATCTTCCATTGGAATCAGGATTTAGGATGACATGACTCAACAACCCCTCTCAGCAACATCTTTATGATGTATTTACAATATCACACATTGTATATTTAACTATAAAGACTGCTAATTACTGTTCCTGTCATGATAGCATAATCCATTGCTATAAAAACCAAAATACATAGCTTCCAAGAATCAACCATCATTACCCAAGTTCACAAGCAGGGGAAGTGAAAGTGAACGCCCAAACTCCACTAATCTTCCCACCTGGATCATGACGGACAGGACTCTCAGGAACCTTCCAGAGAAGACACTGGCCAAGCCATCATCTTGGGATCACTCTCCAAGGACACAGAGCAGGATGGGATGACTAGCAGAGCTCTTAAAGGGAGTCTGAGATAGATACCTGGGACATGAGGTAGTGGGGGAGAGAGCTCATGTTCAGGAGCATTCAGGGGCTAGTAAGGGAAGAGCAGCATGAAATGTCAAGAGCACTTTGTTATTGTCTCAAATTCTGCTCTCCACGCCTTGCTGATCCTCACCTATCTGATCCTTGCAACTCCATCCTTGCAGTTGTTCAGCTTAGACATGGTTGACCCCCCATCTTTCATACCCAAGTACACCCACCAACAAATCCTGTTGATTCTCCCTTCAGAATTTAGCCAGAACCCAACTACTTCTCAATGCTTCCATTCTATCACTTTACGCTAAGACACCATCATCTTACACCCAGATAAGAAGAGTCTCTTAACTGGGCCTCACTGCTTCCACCCTTGCCTCCCTTCCATCAACCCCAACACAGAGGCCAGGGTAATCCTGTGAAGTTAGATCTTGCCAAGACTCCACTGAAACCCACCCACTCCCACCCCCCACCCCACGATACCTTCCCATCTCACTCACAATAAAAGCCAAAGTTCCTAGAGTTCCCTCAAGATAGTCAACATAAAAGCAAACAATCAAAAACAAAAGAAAACAGCAAAAAACTAATTAGAGTGCATGGGCAAAACTATTAGATACCACCATGATTTAAAGGGTGGGCATAATGAACTTGCACACATCTCCCCATTCAAGGGAATCCTCGGAAGTACTTATGGTGGCAATTATGTCACCAACTATGCCCTGTTTGCCTTTCAGGAAAGCCCAATATCCGATTTTTTTTCCTGCTTTATAATTCAGGATAAATTCACTTTCATTACTAACCAAAATATTTTTGAAGGGACATGCTGTGTTAGATTAAAATACTCAATGCATAGACAATTTACCAAACCTTGATCGTTTTAAAGAAAAAGAAAAGATTTCATGTACCTTAACAATTAAACCAAAAGCAAAAGCAAGCGGACATCATGTGTTATCACACTACTTTATGCAAACAATTATTGAATAAGCTCATTTGTATTTCGATTTTCTTTCCATAGGACTAAAAGAAACTATGTTTCTGAGTTTGTCCACGTCAATTGCACTGCTCTAAACCATTCAAATAACTGAAATATGAGGAGCTAACAAAAAAAAAGGTCTAATTAACAAAACCACACAACTTTATGGTAACATTTTTATGATGTGTTTATAATGTAACACATTGTATGTCACAATGCTACACTTCACTAATTACTATGCTACCATTATTATGTAACTGCCATGAACAGTCAAAGACTGCCAAGAATCAGTCTCTCAGCCTGAACATTATCATTTATACAAATTGTATTTTGGAAATATTTTCATTAATCTTCAGTTGTTTTTTTGAAAGCAATCTGGGTGAATAAACTACAGTCCACTAATAAGATGAATGCCTGAAGAAGATTTTAAATAAATGTTGGAAATCCAATTATGATCTTAGGAAATACTATTGGCTGGCAAAATAATAGTCTTTGGACTCAAGCAATTGAAAAAAATACAATAGTAAATATATTTTTTACTTAACTTTTGAAAGACATGGATATTTTCTCTCAATTATTATACAAAAACAGGTACACTTCAAAAGACTGTGATTTCCTCCTATAAACAGTGACTGAATATCACACCTATTTCATTCACTGGAGAAGATTATTTGTGGCTCATTATGCTCACTTCTCTTCTGATCATATTTACTTAATTAACAAGAACATTTCCACATATTCTGTAATACAAAATTGTAAAATAAAGCAGAACAGAATTGCTCTTATTTTTCACATTTATTGAAAACTAAATTCACTGCTATTTCTGTCTCCTTTGTGGGGTTGCTAGAAAAATCAAATCCAGATTCTACAGAAACTTTGTAAACAATTGTAAATCATACTCATCTAAGCCACAATTAGCAATCAACCCATCAGTCATCTACTGAATACCTGTTTCATGACAGGCAGTGTAAGACCAAAATAAGAAGATCAGAAGCCTACCCAGTAAGAATTCACAATCCAGGGGAAAAGATAAAACATTACAGTACAGTAGCTGTTGATAGAGAAATATGGACAGAGACCTACAAGAGCATGGAAGAAGCAATTAACACAAATTGCATGACTAAAGAAATAGGTAGGTAAATAATAGTTCACATTCATATACCAACTAACATATGCCATCTCTGTTCTAAATGCTTGCCACATATTAATTTATTTAATCCTCATAATAATTAAATGAGTTGAGCCCAATTATTATTATTTCCATTTTTAAAGTCAAGGAAACCTAGACACAGAGAAGTTAAGTAACAAGGACACAAGGCTAGTAAATAGCAGAGCCTGGACTTAACCCTAGGTCACGTTCATGTTTCTAAGCATGATTCTGTGCAGCATCTGAGGAAAGGAATGAACTTCTCTCCCTAAGATAATCAAGGAACGCCTTTGAGGGGCTGACATTTGAGTTGGTCCTGGAGGATGAGAAGGGATTCCCCCAAAGAAAGGAGATGAAGTAGGGCATGCCAGGCAGACACAAAGACCTGAACAAAGGTTTCTTTGAGCAAAGAGGAAACGTTCTAAGGGCTGAGCACAGGGAGGGGGCAGGTGGAGAGGAGGAGCATGGTAGGAGATGAGGTGTCAGAGTAGTCACGGCCCAAATGATAAAGGACCTGTGTTAGAACTATGGCTTGAACTTGATCCTGGAACAAAAGAGGCACCCCAGGATATGGGGGCAAGGAAGGGGTCCTTCCAATCATTTTCCCCATTTCTCACTAATTCCCCGCTCCTAAAGAGATAGTCCCAGAATGACATTTTGCTTGGTGCTCTCAATTACTTCCTCCTAGATTCTCCCACCCCCATATTATAGCCAATGACTTCACTTTGGGATTATATTGAGATTTAGACCATCTGGTCAGACTTTCCTTTAGGACCACTTCCCCCAGCCCTGCACACATCACTCTATGCACCATATCCATATCTACACCTATCTTTACATCTTTTCCTGCTGCCTTAGGTACTTCTACCTCATTCATTTCCTAATGCAAAATAATGGTTTCTTTTCTCCTTTCTTCTCTTTTCCTGTTCTTTCTCTCTCTCTCACCACACCGTCACCTTCCCTGGGTAGTCCCATGGCTTTAAATCTCATATATGAGCTCTCTGCTCCTACCATTTGACAGACAGCCGCGTCTTCCTGCGCAGTGCCAGCACGACCCTGAGACAGGATGGTGAAAGTCGGAGTGAACGGATTTGGCCGTATTGGACGCCTGGTCACCAGGGCTGCTTTTAACTCTGGCAAAGTAGATATTGTCGCCATCAATGACCCCTTTATTGACCTCAACTACATGGTCTACATGTTCCAGTATGATTCCACCCATGGCAAGTTCAAAGGCACAGTCAAGGCTGAGAATGGGAAGCTTGTCAACAATGGAAAGACCATTACCATCTTCCAGGAGCGAGATCCCTCCAACATCAAATGGGGTGATGCTGGTGCTGAGTATGTTGTGGAGTCCACTAGAGTCTTCTCTACCTTGTGGAAGGCAGGGGCTCCCTTGAAGGGTGGAGTCAAGAGGGTCATCATCTCTGCCCCTTCTGCGGATGCCCCCATGTTTGTGATGGGTATGAACCATGAGATGTATGACAAGTCCCTCAAGATTGTCAGCAATGCCTCCTGTACCACCAACTGCTTGGCCCCCCTGGCCAAGGTCATCCATGACAACTTTGGCATCGTGGAGGGACTCATGACCACAGTCCATGCCATCACTGCTACCCAGAAGACCGTGGATGGTCCCTCTGGGAAGCTGTGGCGTGACGGCCGAGGGGCTGCCCAGAACATCATCCCTGCTTCTACTGGCGCTGCTAAGGCTGTGGCCAAGGTCATCCCTGAGCTGAACGGGAAGCTCACTGGCATGGCCTTCTATGTCCCTACCCCCAATGTGTCGGTTGTGGATCTGACCTGCCACCTGGAAAAAGCTACCAAATATGATGACATTAAGAAAGTGGTGCAGCAGGCATCGGACGGCCCCCTCAAGGGCATCCTGGGCTGTACTGAGGACCAGGGTGTTTCCTGCGACTTTAACAGTGATACCCACTCTTCCACCTTTGATGCTGGGGCTGGCATTGGCCTCAACAGCCACTTTGTCAAGCTCATTTCCTGGTATGACAATGAATTTGGCTACAGCAACTGGGCGGTGGACCTCATGGTCCACATGGCCTCCAAGGAGTAAGAGCCCCCTGGACCACCAGTCCCAGCAAGAAGAGAGGCCTTCAGACATCGGGGAGTCCTTTTCCCAAATTGATCCCCTAACACACTGAGAATCTTCTGACCTCCAGTTTCCATCCCAGACCCCCTGAAGAAGGGGAGGGGCTGAGGGAGCCCTACCTTGTCGTGCACCATCAATAAAGTTCACTGTACCCAGAAAAAATAAATAAATAAATCTCATATATGATCACTCACACATTTTTATGAATTTAAATATCTTGCCTTTAAATATCTTCCAATATCTTGAATATGATAACTCACACATTTTTATATGTGGCTCTGACCCTTCTCCCCTCAAGTCCAGAATCAAATATCAAATTTCTTACTCAACATCTCCACTTGGGTACCTAATGAATATTTCACACTTAAGAGCAAAACAAAATTTGTGACATCTGTCCCCTGATCCAACCTGTTGTTCCCCCTCTGATCTTCTTGGTATCAATAAGTGGCACCATCATCTCCATCCCCAAGAATATAAAGATATATTTAAACCATCAAGAACAGCCATGTTCCGGGCCGGCTGCGTGGCACATTGGTTGGGAGCTGGCTTGGGACGCCAGAGGGCCCCGGTTC
>NW_017731403.1:4673145-4694532 GCF_001890085.2 Hipposideros armiger | reverse complement strand
TTCCCCCAATTCCCCAGCACTGTTCCCATCCCCCCAATTCCCCAATAAAAAAAGAAAATCTTTAAAAAAAAAAAGAAGAGCCATGTTCCTCCTTCCAAAATATGTTTGAGATCTGTCCTTTTCCCTTTTTCTCTACATGAACACACAAGTTAGTCCAAGACCCCATCGCTGCTCAGCAAGACAACTGCAGCAGCCACCTTTGTGGTCGCCCTGCTTTCACTCTGGCCCCTCCACAAGCATCTAGGAATCTTTCTGTAGCTGCATCCCACGTCCCCTCTCCCTACACCAGAATAAGTGTAAGTTATATACACAACCCCTTCATTTCACAGATGAGAAACATAATTGTCCTGCAAATTAAGTGACTTGCTCAAGGCCACACAGCTGGGTATCGGCAAGGCTGATCAGAATCGGGGCTCCCTTCAGCCACACCAGGGCTTCACTGCCCCCAACACTGCCTTCTGAAGGCACTTCTTCTTGTGGCATTTACTTGGCTCCGCTCTCTTTAATACCAGTAGCTCCTTATATCTATTCCATCTAGGTTGGCAGAGAAACCACATAGAAGCCCAGGCCTGAGGTTATTTAATAAACATTATCAAACCATGATCCTCTCCAGCACTAGCTCTGACTGCTTAATGGTGAGGATAATAAAATGCCATCTGCAGAATCCATTTATGTTTTCATCGTGTCATCAGAAAACCAGAAAGTGCTGTTTATAGTCACAGATTAACAGACTCCAAAAAAAAAAAAAAAATCTAATTAAGAATACAGGCAATGCTCCAAAGCACCCTCGGAGCATTAAATTCTCTGATCCAGCCATTGTACGCTCTAGGACAGAAAATGGGTCAATCCAGGAACATGTGAGTGGGTTTAGCAGTAACTGTGTTTGCACATCCTCAAGCTGTTCTTGCCTTACAAAGAGACAGAACAGAAGCTGCAAAGAAAGAGACTACACTCAAAAGTGAGCTTTAACACAACATAAAGTGTTAGCAACCGATTTGAAAGCAAAGAGAAAGAAGAGGCCAGAAAGAAAACGCTCTAGTGGAGTGGTTGTGGGCTATGTGTGTTTTCTCCATTCCAAGGAGCAGAGACATGCTTCAGCCATGGTGTTATTTTTACCTGGGTATCATGTGGCTCCATAAACACTTCAGTTCTGGGCTAATTTTGGCAAATCAGGGTATGCAACTGTCATCTAGTCCTCAGCACAGTGAGACATAAAACCTTTGAATCAGGCAAATCTGGATCCAAATTTCAGATCTGAGCCTTCGGAGCTGTTTAACATTGAACAAATGGCTTCATTTCTCTGAGCCTGATCCCTTGTCTTAAAAGGTGGTTGTAGAGGCCTGTTTTACAAGGTTGTTAAAGGTTAGAAATCATGAGTGGAAACATCTAATAGGACATTTAGTACTGATTGGAAGATCTATCACTTTTTCTTCCCCAAGCTTCATATCTAAGGAGAAGAAAAAATCCACAACTGGAGTGTCTCACTCAGGTAGTTGCAATTTTTGTTCAGAAATACTGCTGAGGAGAAAAGGAGTAATTAAGGCAGATTTGCATCTGCACTGATGGACCTACGTGAGTTCTGAGTACGAAATCACACAGGGAAGCTGATGTGAGAACCTGCTATACACATTGTCAAGGTTAAAGGAGACCATGGGAAACAACTGTGCATATCTAGAATATGACAGATTTTGTAAGAAAATTGGCCTTCGAAATGCCAACATCGTGAAGAAAAGGGGTGGGTTACTGTTCTAAATTGGAGACTTAAAAGACATAACAACCAATTGCATTGTATACTCCTTAATGAAATATTAGTTTAAAAGAAATTTTATAGATGACATTTTGGGCACAACTGGGGAAATCTGAATATACACTGGTCATTTGATAATATTTGGGCTTCACTTTATTAAGAGTGACAATGACATGGTGGTTATGCAGGAGAGTGTTCTTATACTGTGGAGATGCACACTACAGAATTTAGAGGGAAAGGGATCTGATGTCTATAATTTATTTTGAAATCATTAAAAAAATGCTAAGGATATGTGTGAATGTGTGTATATGTGTGTGTAAGAAATAGAGAAAATATTAATAATTATTGAAACTCGGTGGTAGGTATACGGGTTTCTTTGAACCAATTCTTTTCCCTCTCTCTCTCTCTCTCTCTCTCTCTCTCTCTCTCTCTCTCTCTCTCTCTCTCNCTCTCTCTCTCTCTCTCTCTCTCTCTCTCTCTCTCTCTCTCTCATTTCAAATGTTTCAAAATAGTCATAATAAAATGTCTCAGGCTAGGGCCGAAAGTCATTCAGCAGTCTAGGGAAAGTACTCAGGTCAACATGTCCAATTCCTCTTCATTTATTTCTAGGAGCATTTTTTCATATTTGTTTTCACTGATGACAGTCATTTACCAGTTCACTATTGGTCGTTTCATTTATATTCCACCCACTCTCTCACCTGCTTACTACACACAAATGGCACTTGCCAGCCATCAATCAAATCATCATGTAATAACATTAGCACTGAGGACAGGAAGGAAGAAGGGGTCAAGCACCCTGGCTTCCTGATTTTGGGCAAAGAACTGAAAATAGAGGCTCTGCCAAGTACACACAGTCCAGTGACAGTTGTGGAACTCTGAACAACTGATCGATTTCACCATTTGATATTCTAATAACAGAATAATTTTTAGCTGAGAATTCAAAGTAATGACAAAACTGTTGTACTTCACCAGTACTTCGCATTTTAAAAAGCATAAAAGTCAAGTTAGAAAACTACTAGAATTCACCAAAACAAGTTATTAGATTACCAAATGAAAAGAAAACATGATGAAGTGCTCATTATTCAGATAGGATGATCACTTTTTAAACAGCCTATCCTTTAAAAAGTTAGTATGACTTTGACAACACAACTGTGAAGGAAAGCAAAGACGTGACCAACATAAAGTGAGGAGAGTAGCTTTCAGAAGGAGGACAGGAATTATCATTGGGCCTAGAGTGGGCTTCCAGGGTGGCAAAATTCTACTTCCTGATTTGAATCTACATCTTGATACAGTGATTCCAAGACTGTTCACCTTAAATAATAAACTAAGCTATGTATTTGTTTTATTCAGTTTTATTTAATTGTGTTATATTTTACAATTAAAAAGATTTTAAAGGGCAGACTGGGAATATACAGGTTAATCTCCATAGTGGCTCAACCTCCCTTTTTTCTCTCATTAGTAAAGCGATTTCCATTTGGTTTCACTCAGAAGAGACTTTGTGATGAGAAACCACCACTTTTAAAGGTTTTTCATTAAAATGCAATAGAAGTACGTTTCCATGTAATAATATTCCTAAAGTCCACTATTAAAATTGTCACTAGGATCCATACATGCCCACTGCATAGTACATTTTAAAACAAACATTTGAATATTGTACAAAGGACCCAATGTACTACTTGGCTTTGGACCATACAAGACATATCTGTCTTCGGAGAGCTTGCCATTTAAATGGCTCTAGGTAGGCACGTGGGATTGGGAATGGCCATAGTGTCCCTCACCCCATCTTGTATCAATAGTTCTTTTGTTTGAATCATATAGTTGTCTAGCAACACCTTGTCAGAATGGGTAAGAGGCCAAAAGTCAAGACAATTGGGTTCTAGTCACAGTTCTGCTAATAACCAAGGGCTTCCAGCAAATCATTTCACTTCTTTAAGTCTATGATAGCTCCACAAAAATCTACAGACTCTCTGAACCCTTTTCCACCCTAGTCTCTCACCTTGAAATTTTGATGACAATAGGACAGCATCTTTTATCGAAACTTAATGGACTCATTGACTCCTCAGCTCCTTAATGTGGTAGTCAAGCTACCACAGCTGGTTATACAGACTGTGCCCTGGACAAGGGCACCCAGCTGAAAGCTATCCTGAGCCCTCCATGAAACCATGCAAACTCTTCTAAAGGAAGAGTCCTGTTTTCCTAATTCACACAAAGCCACTGTCTCGTACTCATGTCCACACAATCCACCCTGAGATGTCTTTGCAAGTTAACACAAAGGTGCTCAGTAGGCTATCAGAGGCCCTGATATAAGTACCATTATTATCCTGCTATCCAGATAAGGAAGTACAGACCATTAAGTAATTTGCAGTTTCATACAGCTAGCAGATGGCAGAGCCAGGACTCTAAGCTGGGCAGTCTGGCTCCTGACAGATATTCCGAACCAGTATGCTATGCTGCCCAAATATGTCTGTGTCCCGGCTGATTTTCCCCTATTATCAACTGAGTTGTAAATAAAGATCTGCTTGTGCCACCTTCTTGTCTCTTCAATGTGCCTTTTCCTTAAACTATGGAATAGAAAATAAATCCCTAAATTCAGATATATGTAAAAATTTTGGGACATTTATTATCAATTCACTCAAACCATGGGGGTGAAATAATAACAATCTCTGTGATATCACTGGATTTTTATCTCCATATTTAAAAAATCATCACAAATATCCAAAGAATCCAAATGAAAATAATCCTACCTACAACTTGACCCCTTATGGAATGAAAAATAAATATCCATTAATAGGGAGTGGAGGGGACGAGAAGGAAGGAAGACAAGAGGCCTCATTAAGGCCATTAGGCATTTCTACAACAAAATATTTCCCTACTTTCTACAACAAAACATTTCCCTACTTACCTTCCTCTTTAAACTTACAAAGAATGTGTTATGGCAGGAAATGTGTTGTTTTGGCTGGCTTGTGATGAAGACAGCAGGTGGTAATCCCAGCGCACCGAAATGCCATTCCTCACTGGGACTCAACAGCCGCCATCTTGGCTTGGACTGGAGTGAACATTGTTCAGGCTCCTACTTATCTCTCCTTCCCTCTTCCTGCACAAACAATGTGCACATCAACAAGGAAGGAGTCCTGTCTTCAAGGGGTTACAAAGAACTATAAGAAAAAAGTATATTACTAAACTACAGAGAAATTAAAGAAAAAACAGGAAGGCTAGTCTTTATAAACCTAATAGGTGAGAGCCATGGTAAACCAAAACCAAAATCAAACCAACAATGGGACCTTCTGCCCACAGAGCATCTAGAAAAACTTTATTAACCAAAAGATAGGGGAGAAGAAGAAAGGAGAAAAAAAAAAGATTTAAAAGGTAACTGTGTCATTGTCAGAACACATGTTATGTTCTAAGAGATCCTTGGTTATATTTTAAAAACTCCTTAAAATCAAGTAATCTTGAGAAATTGCCTAGAACCAAAAGTGTTTGGCTAAATGCTAAACAATTGGTTCTCATTAATGGGGGGAGGGGAGCCCTGATGTGTAGCATTTGCCAATCTCCATGGTGTGAAAACTCCCACCACAGCCAAAGTCAAGCTCAGCCTGATGTCACTGAGCACAGAATGGGGAGGACATGAGCACAGTCTTCTCTTCTGAGCCATATGAGCTGGTTCCAAACTACCAATGGGAACTCACAACCTGTATTACATATACAGCAGGTCCTTGAATAATATTGTTTCATTCAATGTTGTCTCATTATAACCTTGATGACATGCCACAGGAACTTAACTCTTGTTTTCATCAATTAACCTATGGTAAAACTGATTTTAATAAATGTTATTTTGCTTAAAATCAGGGAACCTATCGACAATGTTAAGTGAGTGCTTGCTGTATATTATGGGACTAACAGCTTAAATGTAGTGTTTCAAATGTATTACAATTTCAAAATATATATGACATTGAGAATTTATCAAATAATAATTAAAAACAAAGCATAATAACTATATAAGCATTTAAATGTTTCTAAACTTTCATATACTCTTGTTCATAAACAGTCAAGATCTTACAGAAAGATACAACTACTATGATGATATAAACCTATTATCCTTTCAGACAGCAGTTTCTAATTTCCTGGCTCCAGGTAGACAATAGGAAGCAAAGCAAATGGTCTCTACTAAATTCCTGAAAATTGGAGAAGTAACAATGATCCAAAGAATAGGCCTTCCTCAAGCATTTCAAATCAAATATGAAAATTTTACTTTTGTCCTCCTGAAGTAAATATTTCCTAGATGTGGAATCTGCTCAGGTTCTTGAAAGCCTGTGCCCTCTCTGGTCCTGAATTTGAAAACATATTTCTCCTCTTCTTATAGAAGAGTCAAGAATTACACACACACACACACACACACACACACACACACACACACTAGGGGTGCCAAAAAAATGTATACAAGTGGACACTTCGGTCAATGTTGCTCAAGCAGTAGTTCGCCGTAATCAGAATCAAGCAGTAGTTCGCCGTAATCAGAAACATCTGGATGCTGATGGTAACCACTCTGAGTACCTCTTGTAATTGCAGAAGTTAAATGTGACTTGTATTCATCTTTTGCTATTGGTGTATATTGAGTATTACAATTGTAATGGGTTTTTTTTTCCTTTCTTAAAATGTGTATACATTTTTTTGGCACCCTTTGTATATATCAAAGCTAATGATTGTCTCCAATCCATTCTAATGTACAGTGATATAATTTTTAACGAAATAAGTTTGCATGCAATTAACCAGGCTATAATAACCTTTTAGAGGACAAGCGAAAAACTTGGTCCACTTCCAACATAAGGACACAAACTATCCAAATGAGTGTTTGAGCATACTGCTCAGGAGGTAATAAGTGCCTAGAACTAGCAAAGCAGACCAGTTGCTCCTTTACTGCTGATGGACACAGAAAGCTGCTGTTTGCAAAAGGAAGAGAGGGAGGACTAATGCTGTTCGCAACAATCAACAGGCCTGCTCTTCCTTTTTTTTAATTGCTAGAACACCTGCTGCCTCAGTCTATTCTGTCTCATCCATGACACAATATGTTGGTAGTGATGGGACTGGGCTATGCCATTGCACACAGTGACAATCTGAGGAAAGACAAAGGAGCAGACCCAACAGTTCAAAGAACATGCAGTAAATAACCCTTCCTCGTCCCACTCCTGTCTTGGCAGGTCTTTCAAAGACCCACTCACACCAAAATGCTTTGAGTAGTCCTTTTATGACATTGAGAGGAGTAAAAATGCAAAGACAATATTTGTTCTTCACCTCATTGCTTTAGGGAGACTAAATTATTATCTCATGGGGATTAGCCTCTACATTTACTCTCTGGGCAACCCAGGAGAGGAAATATAGAAGCATTTCCCCAAGTCTCACAGAATCCTAGTTCCACAGGATGTTAAGAGATGTGATGGAAAAAAGCTTCTATGGTCAAGCAAATTTGAGGAAAGCTGTGTTTTCTTAAAAATTAGGGTCTTGGTTTTATGGGGTTTTTTTTTTTCAACTTTAAGCTTCTCAGAGCCAATAATACACTAATGTGCACTGAGGTCCTCCAGTGGGGTATTAAACAGTGTTTCCCAACGTGTCTAATCAAGGCCTCTTTTCAAGAAAACTCTCTGGTGGGTGGGACCTGTGTTCAGTAGAATGTGCAGAGTTGGCTCACTCAGAACCTGGAGGGACTAAATAGGCCCTCATTTATGTTGTTCGGCCTTACGGTATTGGACCACCTGGTACTTTACAAAAACGTAATAGGCTGCCAAAATTTAAAAATCAAAAGAGCTAATATTTAAACAACAACAAGAAAGGTTTTTTATTGCTTCTCTTGAAAAAAATAAATAAATGAACCTATAGGGCACATTGTGCCCACAGACTTGAATTCTCTGCACAGAATATTTTAAACCACAAAGGAATTTAAAAAACAAACCAAAAAGGCATCTAGTACTGAAATTAAGGAAAGAAAAATTACAAGTGTACTTGTGTATAGATGTTCAGAGAAGTGAAATAAGGCAAGCAAGAGTGGGATATTAAAGAGGTCTTCTGAAAAGGGGTGAGCTCTGATTGTTCAAAGGAATGAGGGATGTGTACAAAGCTAAAGGAAGCCCGGGCAACACAAGCCCCGGACTGGAATCAATCAGTCACAAAAATAGATCACAGGCTGCTCCAAAATATGGCTACAAAACATTCATGTCTGATTTAAATTTGCAAACTGAGGAACACAGCAGTCAAGAATTTTAACAATTAAATAGCTCTGAGCCATCGAGAGGGTCAAATCAAGCCGTTTGGCCATGAAATCCAATCTCTAAGAGGATAAACACTAGATATTTCTCAAATATATGACTAAGTAATTCCCAAAACAATTTCATCAAATGCCAGGAGCAAAAGCCACTGCATCAAAATACTTGCCAGTTCCACAGACCTGAGAGAGCAGGGTCTCCAAGAACCAGTGAACCAGTTCAAAAATAATTCTGGAACCTCAAGGATCCTATTACGAAGAAGCAAAAATAGCTTTTCAAGTGCTCACTTTGAAATATTAAGCATTGTTCCACCCAGATCTTTCCACCATCCTAGAACATGTATTAAAACCCAGTTCGAAGTGAGTCAGCTTCTAAAATAAAGCTTCACCTAGTCTGAAGTCACAAAGCACAGCAGGTTAACTTCACCACAATGTGATTAGCACATTCTAAATCAAACAAACAAAAATACCAAAATATTTTCTTATTACGAACTTAGATCTCACATATGATGGAAGCTCAAAATGTGTTTCTCAATCTGAGTTAAGACAGAACTGTTGCTACTCTATAATTTCTGTTATTTTTTACATGGCTCTTCCAAGATTTCTACTAACAACTCAAAACCCCACCTCCTGGACTTGATTAGTCTTTTCTCCATATTCTCAAAACAATGCCTTACTCTGAAAAGTTTGGCATCTTTAGACACAAAAAAAGATCACTCTAAAATGCTGGGAGCTGCCAGAATCGTCCCTAACCTTAACATGTTTCTTTCCTATCTCTCAGCAAGAACTGCCTCTCTTTCTTTCTGAGCAAGTTCTTTCAACCCAGGCCCATGTTCCTGCTCCCTCTTCCTGTGATCTACCCGCTCATACCTCTGTGCATTGCGGGGATCAAACTGGGGACCTTCAAAATACCTCTTTGCATATGGCAGTCTTGATTCAAATATTTTAAAAATTAAACTTATTGCGGTAACCCTGGTTAATAACATTATACAAATTTCAGGCATACAACATTAGAGTTCAATATCTGTATACTCTATTGCAAGCTCAAAGAGGTAGGAAACATTTTAAAATATGCCTCGAGCTTAAGCCCTAACTCCTTAGACTGCTGATCAAGGAATCTGCTATATGAGTCTATCCCTTGTGTGAATTCCCATGTATATCCATGCTTCTTTGCATTTCCTCATGCTACTTACCATATCTGGAGTACCTTCACACTTTATTTATTTATGTCCAATGCCATGTTCAAATCCCAAGATACAAATACTTTAAAATTTCCCCCAAAGCACCCACTAGCCCCTATATCCCTTAGTAAGCCAAATTTCTCTTCAACTCCCAAAGCACGCACTGTCTTTGGTACAAGAAACAGACGGGATTTATAATCAGAAGTTCTGGACTTAAATTCTATCTCCACCACTAACTAGCTATGTGATTTAAGAAAGATACATCTCCACTATAGCTCTTTCCTCACCTGTAAAATAGGGGAAATGATAGCACTAAACATAGGTTAGGATAAAATGAGATTTGTATATGAGAGCACATGAAAATTGTTAATATGGGCCAGCTGAGTGGCGCATTGGTTAAGAGTTGGCTTGGGACACCACCTCTGAGCAGCAGGGCCCTAGTTTGGATCCCACATGAAGGCCAGTGATGCTGTGCCCTCTACAGCTAAGATGGTGAACAACAACTCGACTTGGAGCTGGGCTGCCGTTAGTCACCGGGGATGGCGTAGGCTGCACCCCCTGCTTCAGTGGGCTGCCGTGAGCTACCGTAAGTGGCTGGCAGCCAGTGTGAGTGGCTGGCAGCCGGCATGAGTGGCTGGCAGCCAGGCGTGAGCTGCTGTGAGCCACCATGAGGGGCCGTCCAATGGCCGGCAAGTGACTGTCTCACCTGGGAAAAGAGCAATGATAATACCAACATGGGCCAGTGAAGCAATGTCCTCTACAACTAGACTCAAGAACAAAAGGACAGCAACTTGTCTATTCCCCTTCCCCGATTCCCCAATGCTGTTCCCCTCCCCCAGTTCCCCAATAAAATCTTAAAAAGAAAGACAAAAGAAAATTGGTAATATAATTTACCTTGAATTGTCTTTAATATTTATATGTTTTATCTCTGTGTCCCTGAGTAGATTCACTCATTCAACAATTATTTACAGAGCACATATTCTGTGCCTGGTAATGTTCTGGACGCTGGGGATGGGGTCCCTGAATCTGTGGTATCATTTAGTAGACAAAGCTGATAATGAACAATGTCATATATAATACATTATAGTGATGAGAGCTATGAAGAAAAATATAGCAAAACAAGGGGATACAAAGTGTTAAAGAATGGATTGCTACCTGAGATATTTTAGATTGAAAAGGCTTGTTCAAGAAGGTGATACATAATCAGATCTGAATGAAGAAGGTAGTAAACAATGCTCATTTCTGATGGAAATGCATTCCAGGCAGAAAAATGCAAGTTCAAGGCCCAAGATGGGTGTGAGCATGGAGCATGTGGTAAAGAAAAAGGCAAGTATTGCTGAAATAGAGCCAATAAGGGTGGCAGGACCACAAGATGAGAGCAAAGAGTCACCTATTAGCTTAATAGGCAATAATGGGACCTTAGAACTTATTCTCACTGCTATTCAAAGCCACTGAAAAGAATGTTGAGTGGGAAAGTGATGTGATTTGATTAACATTTTAAAATATTCTTGCCATTATATGAAGAATTGACATGAGGGAGCAGGTGGACAAGACTGGGGACAGGAAGACCATTGAGGACACAACTGCATAGGCTAGGAGAGAAACATGGGAACTTGGACTAGGGTGATAACTGAGGGCATAATTAGAAGTGGTCAGATCCCAGGCTTATTTTGAAGGTAAAAGCTAAAATGTTTACAGATGAATTCACCAAATTTGAAATACCAGCAAAGGAAAAAAGTCGAGAACGTCTTTACATTTTGACCTTGAGCAACAAGGTACATGATAGTACAAGCTATTAAAATAGGTAAGACTTGGAGAGTAGCAGCTTTAGAAGGAAGAAGAGCTGTATTTTGTTCCTATTAAGGTTGAGATGACTATGTGATATCCAAGTGCAGACACTGGGAAAACTGTTCAATATACTAGAGCTCAAAGGAGATGACAGAGCTAGAGATATAGTGTATTAGGATGTGGACCATGAGATAAAAATCACTCCCGGGGTGTGTAAGAGAAAGGGTCCAGGGGACTGAGCCCTGGGCTAGCCAACAATTAAAAGTCAATAAAAAGAGGAAAATTCAACAAAAGAAAACAAAAAGGAATGGCTAATGAATCAGGAGGCCAATTATAAGATGATAAGATGAGGATGTTATAGAAGCGGGGGGGGGGGGGGGTGGAATGTTTGAAGAGGGAAGGGGTGGTTAATGGTCCAATGATGTTGAGAGGTTACGTAAGATGAGAATGGTGACTCATCTGTTGGATTTGGACAATGAAGGAAACAGGTAACCTTAACACGAGTAATTTCTATAGAATGGTGAGGATATAAGTACACTGGAATGGATAAAGGGAAAAAAGCATAGTAACTCTTTGAATGAATAGATATGGAGAAGCAGGCAGAGATGGCTGTGTAGCTTAGAAAGGGCACATGATCCAGTAGAAAAAGAGAAGTCAATGATGTAGAAAAGAGAGGGATGACAACTGAGAGAGTGAAGAGTAAGTCTTTGAATATATGAGGGGATGTAGATCACAAGGGTAAGGTTCAACCTTAGATGTGCAGGGAGAGGTCATTCATTGTAATGGATGGGAAGCATAGTAAATGATTACAGATGCAGGGTAGATGATAATTTTGATGGTGGAAAGGTTAGCAGTTCTTTTCAGATTGCTTTTTAGAAGCCATCCATTGAGGGCTAGTGTTGGAGGTTTAGGCAAAAATAAAACATGAAAGGAGGTGGGGGGAAATGAACTGATGCTTACATGGTGGAAAGTTCCCAAACTTAACTGTCTGACGTACGGGTGGTGACTAAGCGTGGGCTGCCATTTGAAGGTCCACTCCTCCCTCATCCCCTTCTTCAGCTCTCCCTCAAGAACCTCTACAACTCTGTAATTGTCATCCATGAGCACAAAATCCTGGGACTTGTGCTTAAAGATGAGCCTGATTTCTTAGAGAAATTCAGAATCTGAAAGCAAAAAGGAACTCAAAGCCAGAAAATGTTTTTCAAGTTTTTCAAAACTGGAAATGATATTTCTCCCAAAAAGGATGTTTCAACTAAAAGGGAAGTTCTTCTGGAATACGTGTAGACAAGGCATAGTGTCCATGACTTGGGCATTATGAAAAATGCCTTTGGACGACAAGCAGGGCCCGCAGCCCACATTTAGAGTCACCTTCACCTCTCATTTTGACAAGAACATGGGAGTCACTGATGAGTGACATTCTAGAGAAACACTTCAAAGACTTGGGAAATCTACATTTACCTAAAGAAGGAGGCATAAAATAGACCAGCATGGTATAATTTTTGAGTTGTGACCATATTTATACATTCTAGAGTAATAGAAAGGATCCTATTTCCCTCGACGAAGGAGTAAGATCAACAGATGTGCATGAGTGTCAGTCAGTCAGATATGGTTGGCTTCATTTCAAGTGTGTGTATGTGTGTGTGTGGCGGGGGGGCGTGGGGGGGGATTTAAAATTATCAATGTCCAGCTACCAAGAGGTGCAGCTTACTAACTTCCCACCTCCTAAGAGGTAACCTAATCTTCAGCCCAACGGATTCATAGGATGACCCTGTGACATCCTCACAAATCATGGTGAAAGCTGCCCATTTGACTATATTTAAGTGGCGCCATGATGACAAATCCTCTGCTGAGTCTTTTGGGAAGAAGGGCTTGAAAACCATTAAGATAAACACCTTGCCTGGGTTTCCTAGGGTAAAGTGACAACTTTGTAGCTTCTTAAAAATAAGAGTCTCTCGTGTCGGGCCAGCCAAGTGGCTCAGCTGGTTAAGAGCTCGCTCAAGAGTGCGAGCTCTGAGCAACAGGGTCACCGGTTTGATTCCCGGCCCGAGCTGAGCTGCCGCTGAGCTTCCAACAGGTGGCAGGATGGCTTGGCTAAAAATAAAATAAAATAAGAGTCTCTCTACAAGTGAGCTTTATGTACATTCCCAACAGACAAAAGCCCAGAGTTAGAAAAATGAGCTGCTACCTACACACTATATGGGCCAAATAACAGATAAAAGCAATGTATAAAAGTAAACAGAACTCCGAAAGTTAATTGGAGTGTTGTTGCCAACTTTGATCTTATCTGAATGAGAGAAAAACAGATATAAGGCAGGGTTGCAAGCCCTATCCAAAACTCTTGAATTTGTAATTTCTTAGATTTTAGAATGATAATAAAATGTATGTACTTTCTATTATATAACACCTCCAAGGGGTCTAAGAAAGTACCCTATAATCAAACACAATATTTTGTGGTAAAATGTTTGAATGGTCACATTAAAGGGAATACATAAAAATAATGAATAGCCTAAAGTCATTTGAGATAAGGTCAGAGTTTTGCTACTGAATGAATTTGGAAGGAAGGAAGGAAGGAAAGAAGGAAGGAAGGAAGGAAGGAAGGAAGGAAGGAAGGAAGGAAGGAAGGAAGGAAGGGGAAAACCAAAATATTTTAAAAACCTAAAATTAAAAACAGAACTTCCACTTCTCAAAGCTTTTTAGGTTTTGTTATTATGCCCAAATTATTGTGGACCTGTAAAAATAAAGGCAGACATGCAAACTTTGGTCTATGGGTTTGCCACATTGGATTACCGGGCTCCTAAAAAGCTGCCACTTTTACCACATGAAAAGTAAATGGAAAAAATGGAGATTATCAAAATGTTGGATATCACCAGGCAAGCACCATCTTTGGAGCACCATGATTTGTGACATTGTGGGAATGATGCCCAGCATGTGTCAATGTTTCTGATTGTCCTGTGATGAATATTACTTGGCCTCTGAGTCAGTGGTACCTATAAACATGATGTTGATATTCTGGTTTTTTTGGTAGAGTTATAAGATGTAAGATGCTTATTGACCATTGATCTTCCAAGAACATTATCTCCTATGTGAGAATAATAAGGACCATGTGCCAGATTCAAATTCCCCTTAGACAGGATCAGATATATAAAGTTAAAGAGAACTTAACAAACTTGAAGAGATACTTTTAAACGCGTACTCATGTTCATAACAGCATTACTCACAGTAGCCAAAAGTAGAAGCAACCCAAGTGTCCAGCAACAGATACATGAATGAACAAAACATGGTATATGCATAAAAGGGAATATTATTCAGCCTTAAAAAGGAAATCCTGTCACATGTTACAACATGGATGAACATTGAGGACATCACACTGAGTGAATTAAGCCAGTCACAAAAGGACAAATACTGTATGATTCCACTTATATGAGGTACTGAGAGTAGTCAAATTCTCACAGAGACAGAAAGTAGAATGGTGGTTACCCAGGGCTGGGGGAGAGGGGACTGGGGAGTTATCGTTTAATGGGCACATAGTTTAGGTTTTGCAACATGAAAAGAGTTCTGGAGATGGATGGCTGAGATGTTTGCACAGCATTATGAATGTACTTAACGCCACAGAACCGTTCAATTAAAATACTCAAAGTGGTGAGTTTTGTTTTATGTGTATTTTGCCACAATTGAGTGGCTCAGTTGGTTAAGAGCTCACTCAAGAGTTTGAGCTCTGAGCAACAGTGGTTCGATGCCCAGCCCGAGCTGAGCTGCCGCTGAGCTGCCAACAGGTGGCAGGATGGCTCAGCTAAAAAAATAAAAATTAAAAAAAAATTTCATAACGATGATGATGAATTTAATGGTAAAAGAAGGCATAGTCTGAAAAAATACACTGAATAACCTGCAACATGACACAGTAACTCTATAAGAAGCAGCCAAAGGAGTCCAAAATTACAAGGGAAAGAATATAGTGACAAACCAAAAAGCTACGCAGAAGACTAAAAGGAAAAGAAGACTGAACTGTTTGCCTCTGAATAAATTATCTCCTTGGGAATTTGTGGTGACTTTCAGTGTGCACATTGGTGTCTTTCAAGATGATGTGCAGCATGGGGTTCACCCAATTCGTTCTATCGCCTAGCGAAGTGCTAAGCAACTGAACTGTTTCTAAGCCTTGATAAGGATCATAAATTTGGGAGGCCCTGGAAGCAGAGTTCATCAAGTAATCAAGAAAGAAGGAAGGGGAACTATTAGTGGTGTTTCTCAATCTGATTGCACATACAAGCACTAGAAATACTGCCCCAGCCAGAGACTAATTTAATGGTTCTGGGACAGGGCCTGGCTATTGACTTTTTTTTTTTTTTAAGCTTCCCAGGTAATTCTGATGTGCAGACAGGGTGGACAACCATTGATCAGCAAATGTTTTCTCTAAAGAGCTGGACAATAAATCTTTTAAGACTTTGTGAGCCATACTATCTCTGTCACAACTACTGAACCCTGCCCTTACTGTGTGAAAACTTCCACAGTCAAACATAAGTGACTGGGTGCAGTTGTATTCCGATAAAACTTTATTTATAAAATGAGACAGTGGGCCATAATTTGCTGACCTCTGCTCTAAAGCGAAAGAAGACTTTGACAGTTTGAAGTGGGTAGAAGACTATCACTTGGACTTTGGAAGTAGAATCTCCAATGCAGACAGGAGTAAATACAAAGCATTAGTTTTATTGTTAAAAACAAAAACTGTGGAGAAGAAAATAAAAAGGGAGGGAAACATGCTGATCCAGTTCCACATGTGACATGTAGATAGGAACAAAGCAACCTAAGAAGTGGGTTGTAATTTTGTGTCCTTCTTTAAAAGGGAGATAAAACTGAATGAGGAAAAGGGCCATGGAACACCAGACGAACAGAAATTATGGCCCAGGCTGCAGGAGAGGTAATCGAAAGACATGTCAGTAGGGAGGTAATTCTAACTCAAGGCCTGGAATCTGAAGGTTGAGGATAGGCAAGCCTTTGAGAAGGATGATTTGGCCAAGGGCATTTTGGACCTCACTGGTGTGCTGGCAGCAGCAACTTGGGAATCGCTGCCAAGGGCACCATTAGTTCAGAAACTCCTCAAGCCGATTCCCCTGATTGGAACAAATGTGGGGGTAGGTGGGAAGCACCCCTCCCCGCCCCCAAGAGACTGGCTCGCAGATTTTGGAGTTCCAAAGAGAAAGGAACAAATGGCAGCACGGGGGTAAGAAAGCTTAGGGTGTCCGCCAAGAACGAAAACATAGAAACGAGCAGGAGAAAGGCTGTGGGAAATGCCACTTGGAGCATTCCCTCCTCTAAATTGGGAGTAGCCTGCTGGGTTCAGTTCTGGGCTGCCGGGAATGTAGAAGTCCAGAAGACAAGTTTGGAAGCTTGAGGTTCTGAATATACGACATATGCACCAAAGAGTAGGCAGGGATCCCAGGAAACACAGAGAAGAGAGGAACCACCATCGCGAATTTCTAAATTCTGCAAATAGATGTGTTCGCGTCTGGTCACAGTAATCCAGGAGAGGATTTACCCTGTGGAATCTTCATTGGCTCAACAAATATCTGTGTGTACTTACTGTGAGAAAGACAGTGTGCTGCATGCGAGGAATATGGTGATGGGGCATGTGGAGGAGAGAAGACACTCATTAGAGGACACACATGTAAAATTACAACTGCTGCAAGTTTCAGAAAGGAAAAACATGGCGCTCAGCACACTTAGGATAGGGAGACTTGATCTACTCAAGAGAATGGCTCCTGAGCTGAGACTGGATGAATGAGGAGGTGAGGAAGGAAAGAAAGGGGGAAGAGCCTTCCAGGAAGAGGAAATGACATGTGTACAGCCCAGGGGAGGGAGGCAACAAGGCACGAGTGAGGGGTGGGATGACAAATACCCTCGCAGGAGCTCAGGGAGAAAGGCAAGCAGAGCCCAACACCTGGGCTGAGATGTGGAAGGAACGAGGACTGGCACAGTCTTGCAGGGCACTTGAAGAAATGTCAGCTGTCTTGAGGCTGTGTGAAGTGAGTTTGCAGCCCCTCTCTAATTAAATGCATCTTGTCTCCCTTACATTGTAAAAATACCCGTGGACTCTATGTTCCGCCTAGGGTTACAATTTCTCAATGCCGTATATTTGTATTGACATAAACAGCCTTCCCAGAAATTTGGCACAAGCTTGGCCACGTGCTGCTTGAACACAGGACTTCTTAGAGGTCACCAGGAAGTCAATTCCAACTCCAACCTTGATCAGACCGTAGAATTTGAGTTTAATGCTCCAGCCTTTAAGTGGACACCTCCCTAATCTCGTCAAAGACATTTATTTGGAAGAAAAGTGATTTATAACTTGTCTTTGTGTGTTCTTGAACTCGGTATTGATTTTTTTTTAATGTTATCATAATCCTCGTGTACCTCACCTAAGTCCCCAGCCTCTTTATGTTCTAAGTTGTAGCACTTTTCCTCTTTCACCATGGTGTTAGATACAGGGGTTGCTCATTACCCCAGTTTTGAAAAATGGTATAAAATGGGAGGAAATTACACAGAGGGAGGAAGAGGTCTTTATAGAAATGGCTGAGTTCATTGTACATTGGTGTTGACTGCTGAATAAAAACAAACTCAGTAACTATGAAAAAAAAAAAGAAAGAAAGAAATGTCAGCTGTGCCCAGGAACAGTAGGAAGCATGGGCAGAGCTCGGATAGGGTAACAGGTCGGGCTAGGGTTTCAGGAAGATCCCATGTGAAGAGAAAGGATTGGGAGAGGGGGAAGTGGAGATGCAGAACAACACTGGGATGCTTTGGTTGTAGACCCCTAACCGGAAACCATGACAAAGTTAACCAATAATGGTAGATTTCTACTGATTCAAAATGCCCAGGAACTGGATTCTAGATATTTATAAAAGATTTACTGACAAAGGTAAAATGAAGCCTCTCTTGTTTTCTCTTGTTGTCTGAGCCCTAAAAACAGATACAGGTTTCACTCCCCTTTCCAGCTCTCTGAAAGTAGAACATTCCTATGAAACCTTTCCTAAGCCAAAATGGCGTAAAGCAAAGAAGCAATTACCTTAGGACACATTTTACTAACGGACGCATAAAATAAGATAAAGCACAAACGTTCAGAGACAGTTCAAAGTGATGGGGCTTGATGCTGAGATGCGGAATGTAGTTCCCAGGGAAGGAGCTTGGTGGCGCTACTCTCGCTGTGCTGGGTCCTCACTGCCTCTCTGATGGCTGCTGCAAAACAAACTCTGAGCGCTATTTCTGTTTTTTGCCTTTTTTTGTAAAAGCAAACATCCTCTTCAGATTTCCTTCCTTTAGGGAAAACAGGTACTAATGTAGGTCTTTACTAAAAGCCAAGTGGTATAATGAGAATTTTCAAAAATCAGGGATACCTGTAAGATAGTCTTGGCTCTAGGCTATGGCTGCTAATATAAAAAGAAAAAATGACCTCTAGGAAGTCAACTGTGTCTAGATCTGAAATAGGTGACACTTGGGTCAACCTGCCCAAGCTCCTCAAGGGGGCCTTTGGGGATTTTGGAAAACAACATAGTGGGGAAATAAAAAAGAAGTATGAATTTTCCTCAACTGGGTCTCTGTATGTGTAAGTCCCCTTAAGGCCTTCCAGGGGGTAAATGATTGTAGCAGCCCAGGAGACAATATTCAGTTGGTTTGGTACTTGGTTCAATATTCCACTGGTTCAAAATCCTGGATCCTCTCCAAGCAGCCTCACCCTGAGAGAATTGAGTTATGCCATGTTGGTGTTCAAAATTGCTCCAGTCTTTCGCATAATACAAACAACACATGAGAGATCAGTGTGTGCTATTAAACCTATGTTCACTGACTTCATGTAAAGATGGAATTTCAATATAAACTCTGAAAAAGTAAAAGGTTATTTTAAATTTCCAGGCAATTACAAGTGAGGTAAAATGTTGCCTTTTGCCAGCTGTATTAGTTTTTTGGGGGAAAAAAAGCCAAACACATTTTTCCTCCTTTATGTTTCATATCCAAGTCACAAGCCAACAAACACTGGTATTTACTCTAATGTTAATAAAAGTAAATTACTTTGTGGTTTTGGGTCACTAGTATAAAACTTGTACTCTTTTTAGTTTATGTTATGTACAAAAGTTCAAAATTTCAAGATGCATCCAGCACAAACTGATGACTTACTTATGTTTTTCTATGTAATTCAAAGCATTTTTTCAGTTTATGTTTGAATTACTTCTGCTTTTCTAAGCCAAATGCTCTCATGATTCCTGTGGGGTTCTTTTCCTCTACTATATTTTTACCTTTATGATGTTAAAACTTTTCTTTTTTCCCTGCTTGAACCCTCTCCTGGATTATAATCTACTCAAGAAGGAAGTAAAACCCTTGAGAAATGACATTATCAAGGGAAACTCTCATCTCAAACTGGAAGGTACCAATAATTTTTGGTAAGTTTCATGAGAAACAGAATTGAATTAATCCATTTTGCAGTTGTCTTTTTATTTCCTAAAGGCTACAAGTCAACTGGGACCAGCGCAAACAACTTGAAAAGAACATCCTAGGACCTACTTACACAGATGCCAAACATACTGCCCCCTTCCCGAATCCATCAAGTCCCCACACCAGATGTTGGGGCTGCATACACCCAAAGTTCAGCATGCTTTCAAGTCACTCTTTCCATCAGCCAGATGCTCAAGTTGACAGTTCCCTTTATAATTATTTATCATACAAAGAGAATTGTGTAGACCTGAGGCAGCAGCCCCCCTTGGCAATGCTGGCCAAAATGCTAAATAGGTTGGTCTTCTGCGAGCTATCCAAAAACATGCTACTGATTTAGACAGTGTTTCAGAACAATCAATCATGTTCTAGGCCCCGATGAAGGGCCATGGGCTGCACATGTTCATTTCATTAGGATCTTCCTTAGGACTGACGACTTTTCTCCTTTATGTTTTTAAACTGAGGTAATCATTTCCATGCAAAGCAAAGGGACAGCATGTGAGGGAGAAATGCCACTTGGGCTGTTTTGCTGATGGCTCTCACAATTCTAAATCCTTGGGGTGTGTGTGTGTGGGGGGGGATCTAGATCATGTTGAGGGCCTCCCAGCCCTGAAGACATTGCCGAGCTTTCAAGAACCTAACAGAAATCAGGCACCGGCCTGAAAAGCAACCCCAATCAAGTCTGCCTCCCCTTTCTGTTATTTCTGTGCTAAGTTTGTCACAGACATCCTAAGGGAATATGTCAGTAAACTGAGATTGTACTCTCTTGCTCTCATGGTTTGAGGCAGAGATTAGGTACATATGCAGTGAAATGGGACCACAGACCCTCGGCTTCTCAAAAAACCATTTGTAATTTCCATTTATATTTTTTACCTTTTTCTTTCCTTAAGCAAAAGACAATAAAAATTGTGCAACTCACAACAGAACTATACATCAAATGAGGCAAAATCTCTTTGGTCATTTTAAGCTGTCAAAGAAGTATTGATAAGTCCAAACACACTGCATCTAACATTGTTAGGCCTCGAGTGAGAGAGACATGGCCAGTGTGGATTCTGTCAGGGGTTGAAACCCTGTCCATCCACTTCCTAGCTGTGGGCAAGTTATACTTAAACACTCTTTGTCTCAGTTTCATCATTTACAAATTGGATAACACAATAGTGTCTACCTCATACTGTTTTTTTTTGTGACGATTCAATGAATTTGTAGTGCTTAAGAAGTACTGGTTTAGTAGAGAGCCTAGCATATGGTATCCACTTTGTAAATGTTCACTATTACTATTTCCATAAAGCTATAAACAAACCAGATTATTACATCTTGTTCATTAAACAAATGGAAACAAATCTGGAACAAGAGAGCCACTCAGAAATTGTTTGGGTTTTTTGTTGTTGTTGTTGTTTTGAAAAAGAGAAAAAAACAAACAACAACAAAAAAACCCTCAGCAATTTCCAAATGGCTGATGTGCAGCGCCTGCCACACAGGCCCTAGGGGAACTTAGGACAGCAGGAAGTTCATCTGAGCAGGCATTTCCTTGCCACCATGCATGTCACATTGGCTCCAAACATCAGTCAACTACACAAACTAAAATAAAAGGCTTATCTCCAAAAGGAAAAGCGAAGAGGACACACCTTCTCGACCACTCATAACAGCACACAAATGAACCAAGAGAGGGTTGATAGGCAGAGGAACTTGTGGCCAAAGCAGGTTGCTCATTCCGAAGACTGAGTTGAGCGGGTGGAGGGGATCCAGCAAAGCTGAGTCACAGGCATCAAAACTGGCAGCTTGCTGCCAGAGGAGCATGGGAGCTTGCTAGGAACAGCTGTACCTTCACCATCAAGCTAAAGTGACAACCATCTCATTTTCTGTTTTTTTAAAGATTTTTATTGGGGAATTGGGGGATGGGAACAGTGCTGGAAAATTGGGGGA
Organism: Hipposideros armiger; assembly: GCF_001890085.2. NCBI lineage: Eukaryota > Metazoa > Chordata > Mammalia > Chiroptera > Hipposideridae > Hipposideros > Hipposideros armiger. The sequence goes on along the minus strand of NW_017731403.1, from coordinate 4,673,174 downwards.
AGGGGAACAGACAAGTTGCTGTCGTTTTG
>NW_017731403.1:4610986-4672825 GCF_001890085.2 Hipposideros armiger | reverse complement strand
TCCCAAGCCAGCTCTTAACCATCATGTCACTCGGCCGGCCCAACCATCTCATTTTTTAAATGCCTTGATCAAGTCACCTTAAGTCCGCCCTGTAGATTGAAATATTTCACTTTATTAAATGCTAGCTCAAAGGTATTGGGTAGAAAAATTATGCACAGGATTTTAGGGCTGGTTAGTTCTGCAAACGCCTCCAGAAACAAAACCCTGCCTCTTCGGTATTCCTCCTGCCCTCACACCGGTCAAGAACCTGCCTCTTGTCCCTTTCCTACCTCCTTCTTACTTGTCTTTGTGGCGTAGGCACAGGTATGTGACAATCCTCCCCTCAGGGCCAGAATCGCCTCTGCTCTCTCAGCTCTACTCAGTCTAACATACCCTCTATTTCCTCTGTTCTGCCCTCCAACCACCAAATCTCTCAGTCTCTCGAGGGGTGGAACCAGCACCCACATTTTTAACAAGACCCTCCCCCACAGGAGATTCTTGCTCTAGTTTAGACTACGCATCCCTTGAAGTGGTGGGGCTGTATCTTTCATATGCTATGCCCAGTGCCCACACAGTGCTGGATACACAGTAAAGCCTCAAAAATATTTATTTAATGGGCGAATCCACAGCAATTTCAACTTCTAATGGCACTTGGTTTTTCAAATCTCTTTTGCAAGTGAGAGGCTCTTCACCTCAAGCCTCATCTGCACCCCACTCTGAAGCATCTCTTGAATGATCTTCAACTCTGAAGGTTTCCTAATGATAGCATCTCCTTCATTGGTATCCTTTTACTGTCAACACTACCTCACACCTACTGGGTCGATTTTTTCACTTCCATCAAGATCTCCCATCACCCTATTTTCCTAATCTGTCACTTCTGTTTGGAATTCCATGACCTTCCTATGCATCTGGGCTGCATGACTGACAATGTCAGATGGAATCGCCATCTCCTGTTCTGCCAAGGCATAGACCACATGGTTTACACTGTCTGCATCTGTACCCTTAAACGAAGTCACAAATCCTTAGTGGGTGGCTCTCTTCCCAAAAGTTCAGCTATCACTTCAAAGGGAGCAGCTTTCAAATTTATATGTATTTCTAGCCCAATCTCTAACCAAAGATGCAACCGCATAGGCCACTTCACACATATAGTTTTGCTGGATCCTCAAACCCACCATGGCCCAAAACAAGCTTAATACCTCCCCTCACAAAGCAGATTCTTCTCCTGGTTCCCCTATCACTTCTAAAACTACTACCAGTGCATTTTCCACAGAGACAAATTTCAGTACCTGTCTTCTCTTTATTCCCCACTTTCCATAATTTTATAAGATCTGTTCATCTTACATTTTCACTGCCTCTCAAATCTGAATCTACCTTTCCATTTGCACAACACTAATACACCCTTGGTGACAACATATAGACCAGCACTGTCCAATAGACTTCGTGCAATGATGGAAATATTCATATGACCACTGAGCACTTGAAATACAGCCAATGTAACTGAGAGACTAAATTTTAATTTAGTCACATGTAGCTAATGGCTACCGTATTGGACAGCATAGATATAGCCAATTACAATTCCATTTATGCCAGTCATTTGTTTGCTTTCAGATCCATTCCCAACTGCCCATACCCCCTATCTGGTTTATATTACAGAGGACTTCTAATTCCCAGGCCCTCTTGACAACTGGTTTCCAGGTAAGTTCAGTAAGTCAGAGGCTTTGGTGAAGACTAGGGCAGGAGGAGTGGGAAGGCCAGGGTGTTTCTCCCTCCCTAGCTTTGCCTCAGGTGGCATCTTCAGCAAACACCACCCCTCCCCGCAACTGCACAGCCCCTCCCTCCACATTGACAGCCCTCACTGAGCTGCCCTAGTCTCTGGGCTCAGGTAACACTATCTTTCCCCTATGTCCTTTTAGCTCTAAGAGTAGTCATAGCTTTCTGCCATTGCTAATCTCTAGGTTGTCTTTGTCCAGTTGGGCTTCTTAGCCCTTAAAGCATCCATGTAACCAATTCCCTCTATTAAATTCCCTCCATTGAAACACCTAATGTGGCTTTTGTTTTCCTTACTGAAAACTGATACTTGAATCCTAACTGAAGTTTCCTCTTTAACTCTACTCTAATTCATCCTGAAAATTGCTTCTGTGAAGCCAGGCAAAATCACCAATAAAGTAGTATATGATATAAAAGTACATCAGAAAGCATCATTTATACAGTGCCTGCACATGTTAAGCATTACATTGGGAGTTTTACATATGATAGCTCATTGTTCCTTATAAACCGTTATGAGGCCAGTATTTTTATCTCCATTTTATAACTGAGAATAATGATTCTTAGAGAGCAACTTATGCAGGTTAAACAGCAACTAAGTGATTCAGCATGCCTCAAAAGTTCATGCAAGGTCATGCAAACTCCCTCCACTCTAGTGCATGATTCAGACACTGTCGATTACTGCCCATTGTCTCAGGGAAAAATGTTCAACTTCCTCTGCCTGAGCTTCAAGAAACATTCTCAGCAATCTGGCTTTAACTCACCTTTCCAGTCTTGGCCCCACTTTCTCTATACTCGTATCCAGATGGACTATATGTTGTTTCCCTCACATACATGATTAGTGTTTTCCCACCCCTATCCTATCATAAGATGCATCTCAAAGCCTATTCAAAATTTGATTTAAGCATAGTAAATATTAATTAATTGCCTACTATTTCCGAAACACAGTCCTCTTGCCTGTCTCTGAAATTCTCTATTGCATAATTTCTTATTCATTTATCCATTATTTGGCTTATAATATAGTTGTATTCTTATTTTAACATCTTTAGTAAATCGTAAAGTCCTTGAGGGAAAAGACGGTGTTTTAAAGATTTTTTGTTTGTTTGTTTTTAAATCTCCTATCAGCATCTAAGAGTGACATTTAGAAATCACTCTTAGGTGATTTGCAAATATTTGTTGAATCCTTTTATAAACTCTTCACAGATGCAGCATCCTGTGGTTTCTTGGAAGAAATTGAAGTCAAAGGCCTAGGTTTCATCCAAATTCTCTACCTTTACCATGTTAGGGGCATGGATTTTAGAGCCAAACTGTCTAACTGCATATATTTTAACCAAGCTCCAGCACTCAGTATCTGTATGATTTGGAGAGAGCTACTTACCTACTTAACACCTGCTCTTATAGGTGTTTTCTCACCTATAAAATGAAAATAACAAAACTACTTGCCTCATAGTACTATTGGGAGAATTAAATGAGTTATTTATATAAAGTGCTTACAACAGTGTCTACAACATACTAAGTGCTCAATAAATGTTAGTTCTTATTACTATAACATCACTTCTCAAACCAGCGGTATGATGGACCTGGTTAAAAATGCACATAATTTCCCTTAAGTCATGTAAATAAAAATCTCAGATCCATAATCCCCCTCTAGGTCTCATTCTGGCCTTCAGAAAACAAAAAGTCCATACCTATAAAATGAGATAATCAAATTGATTATCACCAGAATAATGTCAATAAGACTATGAAAGCAAGATAAAATTGACAATTGAGAAATTTAAATATTTCAGAAAACTTGTCTAAATTGAGAGTTATGTGTCCAATAAACCTACTAGATATGTTACATGATGTTTACTGTAGAAAGGACACATGCATTTCCTCTGTGTCTAACCAACACATGAATTCTGGATTTTTAGGTTTGCTATGCCCAGTTTCCAAGTGGTACTTTCCATCTATGCACTCTAGCTCTGATGGCCTTGGGGTCAGTGACAGGGTGCTGGCTGGACTCCCCTTCTTACATAGTAACAGAATATTGTCTTTGTCCTTGAAGCCTAATCCCCATATTGTGAGGAAGCCCGGGCCACATGGAGAGGCCACATGTAGGTACATGTAGGTGACAGTGCCAGCTAAGGTCTCAGCTGACTTCCAGCATCAACCATAAGACGTGTGAGCACGTAAACTTCAGACAATTCCCAGCCTTTGAGCTCAGGCAGCTGATGCTGAGTGGAGCAGAGACAAGCTATCTCTGCAAAGTTCTGACCAAATTGCAGTTCTGTGAGTGAAATACATTTTGTCATTGTTTTCAGTAAGTTTGGGGTAATTTGTTAGAGATTAGTAACTAGAGCAGATGGTTTGTTACGCAGCAATGGTGAACTGATAAAGGCAGTATCTTCTACCTGCTTCTGCTTTGGTGTATCTCCCTCTAAACTACAATGATGGTCAAAGAAGGTGGTCTAGGACACAGGGTATAGTTTTAAATCTATGTCAATCTGATAATAAAGCGATTTTCAGCTAAAATTGATTAAGACTATTTGTCTAATTACATACTTACGACAAGGCATATTACTTGCTGCCCCTGGGAAATTGGCAGATGCTCTTTTGGGAAAAAAAAACCACATAAGATAAATAAGGAAATGCATCAAAAAGTGCTACAGACTTCTGAAAACTACAAGAACAGAGAATCCACTTGGATCATTCATTTTCTCTGTTAATAAAATGATATGATGTGGACCCTAAAACAAAAGTTAATAATAAGCTGTATGAGAAATATAAACCTAGACATGTTTTAAAACAATGGCTGATAAAAGTCACGCTGCTATTGAGTCATAAGTATTATAAACTCCCACAGACTAAATATTCTCACTAACAAAATCACTATCATGATGAAAGATACTTATATAGCTGCTCCACTGATGTTATAAGAACTCATGCAGGCAAAAAGGAAAAAAAAAAAAAAAAGCAGGTGTCCTTTGATCCAGTAGCTAAATAAAACTAGAAATAAAGGAACATTAAACTATGAACTCACTAACTGGGTAAGTAATTATACTAGTAATTCTAAAGGAACATGGAATTTCCATACATTTAGGGTCAAGTCAAAAGGATCCTACCATTGGATATCTTGTCTGAAGCCAGAGTCAGCAACAGGTAAATGTAGCTAAAATGATTAACAAGATTCTTGACATTATAGACTAATCATAGCAGTAATAATTTAAAACTTGTATAATTCACCAAATTCAGAGCACTACATTTCTGTGTGTACTGAGTCAGAGCAACCAAATGCAGAAATCCTCATCAGCGTGTTTACAGTATGGCTTTTGAAAAAATTTGAGCAGTGCATGAAATAAATCTGGAAAAAAAACACAAAAAAACTAAAAGATGATGCCAACCACCTGGAAATAACAGGGAGTTTAAGACACATTCTTAGAAGCTGATTTGAAGAAACAACTGAAGATCATGTGCTGCTGACTTTGCACACAGCTGCGTCCTCCCCAGATACTCATGCTCAGTTGTAAGGACCCATCCAAGCAGTATCTCTCCACTCCACACAATCCAGCCCCACCCTCTCTGCTCCGTGGACTGGTTCCAACCTCATCACTGCTGGCTCACCCCTCTTTCCTTAGGGTCAAGGGGAACACACCCAGATGTGGTCAACCAGAGTTTGTTCGCAATATTGTATCATACATATTAAATAACAACTCATCCTTCTATTTAAAGCCATACTTTTAAATATTATAATTGACAGCAGCTTCCCCTTTCTTCATCTTTCAGAACAGTCAGCTATTGTTTTCCTTCAAATCTGGGAAAATTATATTCTAGAAAATAAACTACACATAACTATTTACAACCGTCAAACCCGCAGAGAAATGCAGTACATTTTAGGGCTATGTCTATAGCACTCATGTTAATAACCCCAACTAACTAGTCAAAGAAGCAGAGTTTCATTAAATATGACCACACACGTGTGCATGCATGCACACACATATACTTGTACACACTCATGCACACACACAGCTGTAAAACTGTAAGAATTAACATTTCTGTGCTATTAAAACATTTGATGCAGAATCAGAAAGTGTCAAAATTTCCATCTCCATTTTCACACCATTGAGCATGGAATTGCCTTTAAAACACACCTACCATGTGAGAAAATAGCCTAATAATCAGATCAGCTTCACAAGTGCTCTCTAGAAAATAGCCTGCTGTGAATGCTGACGTGCCTTGCATAGCTAACATCTCTGCTTTATCTTTTAGAAATAGCTGTAAGATGTGTATGACCACTAGAAACACCATCTTGAGACACATACTCAGAGGGCTGTTTGGATGCTATAGATTTCTCCAGAGCCTAGGTGGGCAAGCCAACCAGGAGGAGTGCAGCCTCCTTGGCACAGGGTGAACAGCTGGCCGCACCTACTCCCAGGCAGCTGTTTTACTCCCAGATGCACATTCTCCTTCTCTTGATCATCTACCCATTTGAAAAAGTTCCATTTTTATTAATTTCCATTTAACTAACATGTAAACTCTTTTCAGAATGGAAGTCTTTAAACAACTTCTTAACCAACTGATGAAATAGGAATTAAATTTTAGTTTAATAAAATAGTGATCAAAGAGAAGCACTTAGCTGTTTCATTTACTCTCTTATTTACCAGCCCCTGAAGGCAAGGTTTACATAGCAGTGGTGGATAAAAACATGAAACATGCATGTAATTGCCAGTGTTGGTAAGGGCCATGAAAGGAGCATGAAGTAACCTCCTTGAACAGGATAATGGGGAGGGTGATTTATATGAGGTGGGAGGGCAGGATTGGATAGGCCTCTACAAAGCAGTGGTACTTAAACTCAGCTATGAAGAAGTTGACCAGGTTAAGTGTTGGAGGGGGTAGGGCAAGGAGAGAAGGGTGGGAAAGGAAGAGAAGAGGGGAAAAGGGAAGGAGGTTCCTTCCAAGGAAACTATGAGTGGAGGTGCTCAGGCAGGAAATTCATTCTAAGAAAAAACCTTTATTTAATAAATAAGTTAGCAACATGAAAGAGTATTAAAATCAATGTACAAAGGGGTCATACAAACAATAAGACAAACACCCCAAATGAGAAAAAACAAAGGAAGGGAACAGAAATCTTACAAAAGAAGAGAAAATAACAAAGGACATGAACAGAAATATTTATATTTATATATATATATATATATATATATATATATATATATATATATATAGTGTGTGTATATGTGTGTGTATAACATACATACATAACATATATATATATATATACATATATATATGTATATATATAAATAACATACATATACATACCAGGGGTGCCAAAAATGTATACACATTTTAAGAAAGGAAAACAAGATTAAAATTGTAATAATATATACCAATAACAAAAGATGACTACAAGTCACGTTTGACTTCTGCAATTATAAGAGATGCTCAAAGTGGTTACCATCAGTGTCCAGACACTTCTGATTACGGTGAACTACTGCTTGAACAACGTTGACCAAAGTGTCCACTTGTATACATTTTTGTTGACACCCCCGGTATATATGCTACTATTCATAAGATGTCCAACATAACTAATGTTCAAAGTAAATTAAAGAAATATTAGTTTCTCCCCGTCCTACTGACAAAGATGAAGAGACTGGTAATCCCAGCAACGGACTTAGGGAGGGGTGTAGAGGGGACTTCAAACATATAAATACTTCCTTCCCTGGATAGCCTAGAAGCTCTTGAAGCCAGGACAATCCTGATTACCTCTAAGTCCTCAGCATCTAGGACTAGGACCCACAAGTTATCAAGTCCTCAAAAGTCTTTTGAGTCGATGAATCAACATATCATCTGAGCATTACTTAGATGAGTGCCTCCACAGCATTGCTTACATACATCATATCTTCCAAATGTCTCCTCCTGCAGCACAACAACAAATGCAAATGTTTGCAAACTGCCCAGGGAATCAAATGGTTAGAAAACCCAGTAAGAAGTTGACACAATGACAGACTATGTAGAAAGGCAGTCTCAATAAGAAAGAGCTGACTAAACAGGAGATGGCCAAAGATGGAATGGGACCCCCTAAAAAGAAAGGTATTTATAGTGGAGTGAGAAGTCTACTTGGTGTAAAAGTTAAAAAAGGGATTCAGGGATCCTGTGACTTCAAAGATTTTAGGATTCTTGCCTCAATAATCATCCAAAAGAAGTGACCTCAAATTCCCAATCATGTCATTAGAAGCCATTTGTGTGCTTCCCTTCAATGCCTGCACACAATTCTGTTTCCCTGCAATTTTCTGAACATCTTCATCCATACAAATGGTAGAAATTAAAGCAGTCCCTGAGAGCTGTTTGTAGGTCAACCATTGTTAGGAGGAGTAAAGAATTTTCACTTTCACAATGGCCCAAAGTGAGTTATCCTATGTTAAGTCTGCACTTTTGAAGATACTGCCCGATTTTAGATTTACAGGCAATTCATCATCCACAAGTCTGCCAAAAGATATATTCAAACTGAGAGTGCATAACAAGCTAATGTACTCCCTCACACAGATGGATGTGTAGGTCTAGAGACAAGGAAATGTTCTAGAGGCCATCAGCAGGGTAAATGGTCCAGGTATTTGCAGTGGAGAAACCCATGCACCAAAAAGTTATAATAAAGGGTTCCGAAAGGAAGCAAGGCATAGTCTTCAAACAAGGACTGTAACAGTTAAAAGCATTTAGCCCAACTGTTTGACAACTTTATACAAATTCACCATCACAAGTAGGAAATAACTTCAAAAGGGAGCTAAGAAGTGGCAGGCAGTGGTTGTCATAGTAGCAAAAGCATGCTTTGTTCCTTTGGTGTGAGGGGGTGAGGAGGGGTTGGTGAGAGGGAGGTCTGTGGACTAGAGATTGAGCTGAGAGGAAGCACCAAGCAGGGGCTGGACTGTTTGATCCTGAGAAGAAAGAGTTCATCCAGAAAGCTTGTCCTAGGGTTTAGGAAGAAGCAAAGTGGCAAGTGAAGGCTCCCTTGAGAAACAAGCCTTAAGCCAGCAGAGGCTTCCCAAAAGGTAAGAGGATGGGGCAGGTGGGAGCTTAGCTAAAGAGATGAATTTTTCTTGCAGAATACGAAGAAGAAAAGGAAACCAATGCAATAATTGAATACATAGTGCCACTCTGAAGGTAGCAGTTTTAACTGAGCACTGTATAACAAGGTAGGGAACATCAAGGCAACTACTTGAAACCAGAAACTGCAGATCTGTGAATTGCAAAGGCTTCCCATGCTTTTGAAACTTAACATATTTCTGCTTTCATCTATTGGCTTTGAGATGAAATATGAAATGTTGAGTGTTGACACAATTCGCCAATCCTCAAATATTCCTGAACCAGCACTCAACTGTGGAGGGGAGTGCTCAGAAGAAGGAAGATCTCCCAGGAGTTTGGAATGCAATAGGGTATAGCAGAAGGTGGACTTGGCGTTTTCTTTTGACCATAAAAACAAATGTGTTAAAATAATTATCCCCTCAAGGGTGTTTCTTATTTTTTCCATGTGATATAAATAATTTTTAATAATCTCTATTTCTGAGGACAATAATAAGAAGGAAAAGGAGACCTTAGTCGTGATGAGTTTATTTTATGCATTCTTTTCTCATAATAGTTTTCAGTTTCTATGCTTCCTCCATAAGTTATACACACAAAGTAAATTATCACATGTAAAACGCAGTCTCTATCCTGATAAAGAGCAACTTGAGACTAATTCAATTATGTAAGTACTTCCAAATTAGACAGCAACATCTCCCACAACTTTCACATTGCAAAATTAAATTTTGTCTTACTATTTTACCCCCTCTAGTTATTAAGCAAATTCACGGACATTTCAGGAGTGTCAACTATATGCCAGGTATCCCACTCTATTCTCATACCTTCCTAATTTCCCAAACAGATTGCCCAACATTCCTGTTCCAATGTTATTTTCCAAATATTGTAATTTTCTGAGTTCTCCAAATCAAATAAATCTATAAAGTTTGATAAAACAGGTATAAATACATCTTAAATAAAAATGTATCTTGTTCCTGGTTAGGAAAATTCAAAATTACAAATATATCGAATCTCCATAAATAAAATATAAATTCAATTGTGTATCAATCAATGCAATGGGTTGAACTGTGGTTCCCAAAATTCTATGCTGAAGTTCTAATCCCTAGAGCCTCAGGATGTGACCTTTTACAGAAATAAGGACATTATGCATGTAATTAGTTAAGATAAGGTCATCCGGGAGTCAAGTGGGCTCCTAATCCAATATGATTGGTGTCCTTATAAAAGGGACACAGACAGATATACAGGAGAATGCCATGAAGACAACCAGAAAGGCCTAGAACAGACCCATCCCTCAAATGTAACCAACCAGGACAACACCCTGGCTTTGGACTTCTAGCCTCCAGAACTGTGAGACATGAAATTCCTGTTGTTTAAGCCACTCAGTTTGTAGGACTTTGTTACTTACAGCAGCCCAAGCAAACTGATACCATCAATATCCCAATAAGCAAGCTTTAACGCTTGGAATTGCTCCAATCTGATATTCAAGTAACTCCACAATCTAATCCTAACCTATTTTTCTGAGTTTTTGGTTTGTTTCTTTGGGGTTTTTTTTTAAACTATGACCCAAAAAAATGGCATCAACATTCTAGGAATCTATCACAAGAAAAGTGGAAAAGTGCAGAGATTCATGTACAAAGGAAGATAGTCCTTATAATACTGTTTAAAATAGTTAAAACAACAACAACAGTAAACAACCTACAAATTTCATCCCTGGGATACAGACAGATACATTATTAAGTAGTAAATAGGTACTGGCTGTTAAGGGAAGGGAGAGGTAGGAACACCTAGCTGCTTAGGAGTTTAAGGAAGACTGACTAGTGGAGTTTAAGGAAGACTAGTAAAGTGGGCATATTCTTTATAAATTAGAAAGAGTTCTCCAAAAGGGTGGAGGGAGGAAAATCATTCTAGGCACAGGGAACAGCTTGAGATACTACTTTGGCATCATGAAAAAAAAAACTCGGCTCTAGGAAAACTGCCTGGAGTTTGTGGTAAGTAGGTAGGAGGGTACTGGAGGGCCAAAGAAGAGGCCAAGGGGTCGGCTGAGCCTAACCAACCCGGGCAGGATATGCTAAACTGAGGGCATTGAAATGGGGTGGGGGCATACCAGATGACTACAGGGTGTGTGGGGAAAATATCAGCTTCTCTACTTCATGCTGAACACATTAGTGTTTGGTAATATAATAACATTAGCATAATGACACATACAATTTATAAATTTTTTTCTGTATACATAAATTGGGACTACATACTCAAAAACCTTTTCACGGAAGAGGCGATTTTTTTTAAACAAAGTCTGGAGACCACTGTGTCAGCCTAGAGGTGGAAATTAATCTTTCCCCTCAAGGTTTCTATTGAGGCAGCGCCATCAACCCAAGAAAAGAAGGACTGGGGGACAACGGCTGAACGGTATGGGATTTCCTTCTGGGGTAACAAAAATGTTCTAAAATTGATTGTGGTGATGCTTGCCCAACTCTGAGAATATACTAAAGACATAATTGGCATACTTTAAATGGGTGACTTGTATGAAGGGGCATATATATTATTTCTCAATAAAGTTATTACCAAAAGTATCTTTAAAAATTTAATGAGTTTTGCTTCTTTATGCATTTCAAACATTGTATCTAGTTCCTAGGTCAATGTAGACCAAGGAGAGGGCAGGGAAGGGCAGGGAGCACTATGATACATAGAATTTCTTCATCTGGTGGGAGACAGACAGGAGTAGGCTACTGAGCTCTCAGATATAAGGCAGCTTCACACTGAAACTCGAAAGCTGGGGTTTAGTCTTCAATCAGACACCCTCCTAGCCTGGACCAATCAGCCTGACTTCTCTAATCAGCAATGGGATTTTCTGGTCTAGCCAAACCTAAAGAAAGCAGCCTCCAAAACTGAAGCTCTACAACATAGGAAAAAATATACCTTACATCATGACTGCACACAGCTGTGCATACATACACATACACACACACACACACACACACACACACACACACAGAGAACTGATACAAAGTTCATAGAACAGTATTACCTTTTACTATATTCCATGTACTCTGATATTTTCTATTTCATTTCATTTTTTTAATGCCAGTTACAACCCACGAGCTTGATTTTATTATCCCCATAAAGGTTAAAACCAGCAGTTTGAAAATCACTGCTCTCCAGGTAAGAGGTGAGACAAGCAGGCATTTGTCTCAATATACTCATCTCCATTTTCCCACATTCCCAGGATCTAGAATTAATCCACTTGACAAGAATTTTCCCTCAGTTTAATAAAAGATATAGCGATTAACATATGTTCCATATTATAAAAAACAGATTTTTAAGAGCAGATGTGCAAATCCCAACTCCATTACTTTATTAAAAAAGAATATTTGGTTTTCCTTGAAGATTCTATGAATCATAGTCATCTCGTTTGGATTGACATCACTGCAATAATAATAAAAACAGTATTTTGCTGCCAGGGAATCATCTTACTTATTTCCAGACACAGGCATGAATGGTGATCCTGTTAAAAAAGCAAAAATCTGTAGCTAGCCCAATTTACCCAAAAGCTCTGTAACCTTCTCTCACAACACTTGCTCCTCTTGAAATGCAATGAATTCATTTAACCTTCAAATTTGTCCCTGATGTTTCCATTACACTGATCCACATCAGAATCTTTAACTCAGAAACACACACATACCCTAAAGTCATTCTTCCTTTTCCTCTCATGCTAATTCAATTTCTGAAGCCACTTTCCATTTTTAAAGAAACTTTGAAAGATCAAGATCAAGAAAACCATTACGGATTTTATCACTTGTCCTTATATAAAGTGTTACCAATTGGATTTATATACAGGCTTTTATTAGTTTAATCATAAACGCATGGTTTATTCCTTTAAATTCTAGCTAATTGCCTCAGGGTTCATTTTGTCTTCCAATACTTACTCAGCACATCTCTCCATTTGTTCACCATTCCAGAAAGGTTAGAGGATGTATGGCACATTAATTCATTAGCTAGTATGAAAATAAACCAATCAGCATTCAAAGCTCACTTCATTCCAGCTATTCCCATGCTGTTCTCCGAATACTGACTTCTAAAACTTATGGTTCCATTATCTGTACTTGTGAATCTCTTAGGATAATCTTCCCTTCCCTCTTGACTATGGGTCTAGTCTTTCATTTATTTTAACATACATTTGTATGGGGCATTAATAGAATCAAAAGTTTCAAAAGTACAACAGGAATAGGAATGCCAGTCTAAATCCTCTATACTCCTGCTATTCCACCCACCCCATGCCATGCAAATCTCACAGGCCCCAACTGTGCTTCAAACAAGTATAGATGGACAGAATGGAGGCTTTTTTGCCTACTATGTTCCAATTGAACCTGCAGTTTAGAATTGTTCTCCTCATCCCCAATTTGGAAAATAGACTGCCAGCAACCCTCAAAGCCTTTGACAAGAAAAACCTATTTTAGAACAATTACTCAATGTACTGAGGCTTCAAACCATAATACCTTAGGGGAACTTCATTATATTATATTTGAACTTTTCTTTCCACAATTGCAATTCTCTAGGATTTCATTCATAGAGGGAAATAAAACCCACTCTAAATTGATATATATTTATCTCAGCCACAAAGAGTCAAAGTCCTCCAAAGACTGCATTTGTTTCACCAAACCATTCCGGGAATGTGTCATGGAAGAGAAAGGTACTGCCAAGACCAACAGATAATAAAGCAAGATATAAAGGCCAGTAGCTACTCTCTGTCTCCAGTCGCACAGAAACTCTAATCTCAGGCTACTGGTGCAAAATTAATTTCCATTTCTAAGCTAAACAAGTTCCATCTGAAAAGTATTGGAAAGCCACCTTCACATGTTTGTATGCTCTCCTTGAATACCTAATAGGAGGAACTAATTGTAACAACCCACTTCTGTTCTTCTTGAAAAATATTAAGAGTGCTCCCATGGCAATTTGTATTGCCAAAATTTTAAGGACAACAATTCCACAGGTGCCCCCCAATCCTTCCTGCTTTCTGGTTACCTTAATGGAGCTCTCATGTCAGAAGACTGCCATCATTTCCGACCTAAACTATGTTGGGGAACACAGGGATGACTCCACCTTTTATGGGCAATTAACTGATCATCAATCAGAGGCCTGAGATCTGAGTGTTTCCTACAAGTTAACAAAGAATGGAAAAATGGTGAAGGTTCTCTTAATCTGCACCTACAGAAGCGCATAGTGGTTATTGAGCAAGATCCTCTAAGTCAGAAGTTGACAACATCACCAATAAATCCCCCAGCACTTTAACCTCAGTCTGGTGGTCTGGTCATCACATCAGAGACTGGAAGGGCAGATTTAGGCAAAATATAGTCCACAAGAAGATTTATTTTATGAGGACAATACCCCTAACCACCAGGGAGGAAAGATTACCCTAAAAGATACTCAAATCCCCAATGTTGAGCAAGACTGAAAATCCCATTGCTCTGGATGGTTGGCTTGGCGGCAATGAGGTTTGTAGGGATGCTCTTCTTTAGGGCAGATGGAACCTCATGTTGTTGTGCTTGGCAAGGGTTTATGGTTGTGTTAGCTCCTCTGTTCCCAGGGTTATTCTGGGGAGAAAAGGGCTGCTGTGATATGTTGACTGCCCTAATGAGAGGTAGCGATTGCCAGGCAGACGCCATTGTGTTGGGCAATAAAGAGTCACCACAAGCACAAGTTATGAACTGACCAGATACCAACCAAACAGTTCCAGAACCAGTGACTTACCTTTACGGTCAAGCTCATGTATTAATATTGATTTTTACCAAAACTCTAATGCATATTATCCATACCACTTCTCAATAAAACTCCAAAACTAAACTAATGTTATGCCCTAAACAAAAGAGAGAGAAAACATATACATGGCTCAGAAAAATCACCAAGTGGCTGCTTAGGAGTATCAAATAGAATTTTGCACAAAGAAAATCTGCCAGATCTTAAACTCAAACTAAATGAGTGTATAAGTTTTGGGGACAATTCAGACTCATACAAACTGGAAGACTTCTTCAGTCTCTGAGCCATCTCTTGCACACATATCAACTCCCTTCAGTTCCACTGACAATAGCTATCCAGATAGAAATATCTCCACTGCCTCTGATTACAGGGTTTTCTCTGGCAGATGCAACCTTTTCTATTAATCACAACTTTAGTTAGGTCCTGTCTTCTTGCATTTTCTTGAGTCAATGCGTTTTCTGTGGGCACATCCTTCATTTCCTTGAGTCAATGAGTTTTCTGTAGGCACATCCTTCAAAACAAAGCAAGCAATGTAGAAGGAAATTGCTGAGTTGCTTATATTAATAGTTCTCAACCCTTGGGGCCAGACAAATCTCCTCACATCCTTTGCACGCTGGAATTAAAGGCCCAGCAGCACCTGCTCTGCAAATCTTTCTCATCTAAACTGCTCCCTTAGTTAATGAAAAACATTCAACTTTATCTGGCAGGAGAGCTTTCCTCCACCAGGTGTATTTCTGTTTTCAGAAAAGAGCATTGCTTACAAATACTGTACATTAACAAATCTTTGTTTCTCCTAGGAAATGGTGCTTTTGGATCACATATGAGGTTTCAAAAAATACAGCTGCCTTTGGCTTCCTGAAATCTGGAAAGCTTTACAACATAAAAGAAGTGCGGTTTCATTGGATAATAATCCATATGCAATAAGAGCAAGGTCCATACTACTATTAAATGTGTTTATCCACTGATTCATCTGAATATTCCTTGATTTGCTTTAAATACTATAATCAAATGTTGTTATTTAATTCAACATAGATTCAGGAAAAGCAATTTAGAGTCTCACAGGTGGTCTGAACTCATTACGTTGGTCACATTTGATGCACTCTCCAGAGTAGAAAGAAAAAGACATCCAATATGATTTTTTTCCCCTCTTTACATTGGAACACAAGACACAAAGCTTTCATGAAAGAACTCATCCCCCAAAAGTGAGACTTTTGCTTCCTAGCTCATGTTTCCATTTAAACAAATCTCTAACTAAACACACATGAAAAATGATATGACTCTTCCTTTGATAAAAATCTAGCATCAAACATTGGCAGGCAAAATTTAAGTGACTTCCTGAATTGCTAAACAAACAGTTACACAAAAACAATCACCAAACACAGCACATTCATATTTTCCTCTTTCATTTACTTAACAGTTCCTTTCTTCAAATTAAAAACCAGCAATTTTTTTCCCAGCAATTAGTGTTTATCCTGGTTAAACTACTGATGTCTAATAAAGTAATTACATGTGATATAATAGGAAGAAGGAGGGAAAGGAGCCATGTGCCACGTATGAGTATATGATTAAAAATCAATCTGTTATTATTTCCATATTGCATCACTATAACATGAGTGCTTTTGTAAAAAGATATACTCTATTTGGACTTCTGGGTATTAGAGAGTCTCTCTTCCCTCATCAACGCAGTCAACCAAAATGAGTACAAAGAAAGCTTGTTTGGAAAATACAGGTGATTTCAATCCACAATGGCGGCTCACACAAATGAAGTTCTTAACTAGCACTAAAATCAGTCAGTTAATTGGTCAGTTTTATACCCAATTTCTTCCTTCACTTGTTCACTCCACAAATATATATTAAGAGCCATGTATGTGCCAGGGAATATGCTAAGCATGTGTACGTTAGTGAGCAAAAATAGACTGACCCTAAATGGCCAAACTCGTGTCTTATGTGAAATGCTTTTTTGGTGTTCTGTTCTGACCCTCCTGTCTCCTTTTATTTGAAATTAATGTCTAAGAGGAAGATGGCAGAGTAAATAACACTGTGCCTGCTTCCTTCCATGAACAACTAAGTTATAGAACAATTAACCTGGAGAACCATATGAAGTTTGGCTGAATAAAAGTTTTATAACTAAGGATATAAAGTAGCAGCCACATCCAGAATGGTAGGAGGGGCGCAGACATGGAACTGGCTAACCCCAAACCTCTGTGTGGCAGTTGAGCACTGGGAGGGATATCTTGGCCGTGAAGTTTCCCCCCAGAGGAACAAGAAACCCCAGCCCCACACGGGCCTCCCCAGCCCAAAATACTGGTGCTGGGAAGAGGAGTACCCACACATCTGGGTGTGAAAAACAGTGGGAATTCCAACCACCTGAGTGGGATGGAAGGCAGCAGGAAACCCAGGCGTCCTGTTAAAGGGCCCACACAAAGACTCTCTCACTCCCAGGCACTCACCTTGAGCTCCAGTAAAAGGACAGTAACTCGGGGGGTGTCGGAGACATACAATTAGCAGACTGAGTTGTGTGGCATTTGGACGACAGCTAGAGGACAGTCGGCAGTTCTGTTGTGAGGGGTCCTCCCGTGCAGCCTGAAGGGAGGCGCCATCTTTCCTGTGTTGAGTCTGCCCCCTCTGGCCAAATCTGAATCTGACTGACCTCGTGAGCTCCACTGTACCGCCCTGCTGACTCAGCTGGGACCCCGCCCCACCCAACATTATCACCGCTGCAGGCAATTTCTCCCCAAGCAGCTAGCCTCACCCATTGCACTCTTCCACGGAAATCAGAGTCCAGCGGAACCCAGGAAGGCGGTGTGCTCTGAGATTTTCACTGAGTTGCTTCAGACTCAGTACTGGAATGAAACCAGAATTTATATTAACCTGGTGACCATAGCGCTTCCCACTCTGGTGACTCCCTAAGACCCTGCCTCACCCAGCTTGCATACTGCATGAGGTTTTATCGGTGGCTGAAATTTAAGGGAGCTGGCAAGTGGCAGCAGGCCTCGGGGTGTCATGGTATTTTATGGAGCTACCCCAGGCCTGGTGCTGATGGCGGATGTCCTCGATTCACAGTATGGCTTCTCCTGCAAGCCTCCAGGGTTAGCATAGGCAGTGAACAATAACGGATCGCTTTGTAGCTCTTACCAGGTAGTCCCCAACTGGCCACAGGCAGTGGGTGACCTGGGACTGCACCAGACCCTTTCCCAAGAGGCCCGAGAACCAACATACTTGGAGCACTGGGCCACATAAGACACCAATTACATAAACCACCTGGCCAAGACTGGGAGTTATGGCAGATTTACCTAATACAAAGAAATAAACAGAGAGGCAGCCAAAATGAGGAGACAAAGAAATACATCCCAAATGAGGGAATAGCAGAAAACTCCAGAAAAAGAGCTAAACAAAATGGAGGCAAGCAACCTCCAGCGTTCAAAACAATGGGTATAAGGATGCTCAAGGAACAGAGTGAGAACTTCAACAAAGAGATAGCAAGTATACAAAAGGACACCGAAACCATAAAAAAAAAAAAGAAGTCAGAAGTGAAGTATACAATAACTGAAACGGAGAATGCACTAGAAGGAATCACCAGCAGACTAGATGAAGCAGAGGATCAAATCAGCGATTTGGAAGACAAGGTAGCAGACATCACCCAATCAGAACAGCAAAAAGGAAAAAAGAATAAAAAAAAAAAGAGGGCCTTTGGGAAAACATTAAGAGACCCCTGAGACAACATCAAGCATAACAATATTCACATCACAGGGGTACCAGAAAAAGAGAGAAAGCACGGGATTGAGAACCTATTTGAAGAAATAATGACTGGAAACTTTCCTAACCTGGCATAGGAAATAGACATACAAATCCAGAAAGCACAGAGGGCCCAAACAAGATGAACCCAAACAGGCCCACACCAAGATTATAATTAGAATGGCAAAGGTTAAAGACAAAGGGAGAATACTAAAAGCAGCAGGAGAAAGGAAACTATAATAGTAACTCATAAAGGAGCTCCCATAAGACTGTCAGTTGATTTCTTAACAGGAAATTTGCAGACTAGAAGGGATTGACACAGATTCAACGTAATGAAAAGCAAGGACCTACAACCAACTATACTCTACCCAGCAAAGCTATCATTTAGAATCACAGGACAGACAAACAGCTTCCCAGGCAAGAAAAGGCTAAAGGAGTTCATCACCACCAACCCAGTATTACAAAGAATGTTACCAATAATATGGTAATAAGTATGTATTGTGCTAGCTGAGTACTAGATTAGTCAGGGGGATTATTTCTTAAATTATACAACTGTCTAACCACTATGCTGTAAACCTGAAATTAATATAAAATAATATTGAACATCGACTGTAATTGAAAAATTAAAAAGGAGGGGAAAGGTGAAGGGGAATAAGAGGTTCTAATCTCTAGGTATAAAACAAATAAGTCATGGGGATATAATGTACAGCATGGGGAATATAGTCAATAACATTGTGATAGCATGGTGTCAGATGGTTGCTGGACTTATCATGGTGATCACTTCTATTGGTATATAATGTTGAGTAACTATGGTGTACACCTGAAACTAATATAATGTTGTATGCTAGCTATATTTTAATAAAAATCTTTTAAAAAAACAAAAAAAGAATAGTGTGTATAGCGCCATTAGCATGGTGCTGGCTCATGATTAAGGCTCAGTATATTGTACTAATACTACTATCACTACTATCGATCTAAAATAGTCATTAGGTATTCATCCTAAAGGATCAAAGGGAGTTAAGTAGTTTGCAAAATTCAAAAACTGTTTTAAAGAGTGTCTACTCGGAAGCAGTAATGGTGAATAAGGCACAGACTTGATGTCAGATATGCATTTGCCTTGACAGTTGATAACACTAACTTCTCTATAGATAACATGAAGTTGAAAATATCTATCCCATAAGATTCTCGTGAAAATTAAAGAGATAATAATATACATAAAATATTGGCAGAAAGTGATTATTCCATGTGTTATTTCTTCCCCTTTTAAAAAAAAAAGAAAGAAAGACTCTTGGGACTGATTTCCCACCTTACAAAATGCATCTTTGATTTTACCCAATTAATAGCAAGTTCAGTTTATAGTAGAAAAGAAATTAAGTTCAACTAAGAGATTTCTTCTCTTCATAGTATTCAACTAACCATCATCTTTAAATTGCCTGTTATTTACCAGATGAAATGGGTGAATATTTCTTACTTGTAAATTAAAAGCTTTGTAAAAAGAAAACCAAACAAACAAAAAAACAGAGAGAGAGAGAGAGAGAGAGAGAGAGAGAGAAAGAAAGAAAGAAAGAAAGAAAGAAAGAAAGAAAGAAAGAAAAAGAAAAGTCTAAGAAAAAGAATCACATCTTAGTTTCATGTATGGTCTCCATGTGCCCACTAATCCAAGAGTCTAGGTAGAGAGACAAAAAAGGGAAACTACTTCTGATTCTAATTACTTTCTATTTCCTTAGCAGAGGTCCCTCAAAAAAAAAAAAGTAAAATTAATATTTTTAGCTTATATAGTATTATTAGTTTATACTAGCAAATGAGTTTATATTAGCAAAGTGTATATTTAATATTAATTTTTTAATAAAAGGTCATTCATTCTTTAGGAAGTCAAACTAAAACCCAAGGAAAAGAAAAATAAAGATCATTACATAAAACTTAGCAACCAAAGCTCCTAAATGAAATAGCACTATTCAAAAATCAGAACTCCTGACCATTTAGAAATGCATTTTTTAAATATCTGTGAAAGATCCCATTTCTAATTTGTTTTCCAAATCCCATGCATATTTCAGATGTTGGGGGTGAGGAGGAAGAAATTTTCCAAATATTTAATATGAATTCCACCCCCACCTTCATTTTCCCTCATATTAAAACCAAGGCACAATGATGCCTTTATCAAAGTAAAAGAAGCAAAACAAAACACAGATTTGAGAGACAGTACATCCTAAGTTTTTAAATCTTTCTCTTTGGAAACCCAAAAACAGTGAGAGCAAGAGAGAGAATTGAACCAAGGAATCAAAACAAATACCAGTATTTAAAAATATATATATATATATAGGCCCAGCCAAGTGGCTCAGTTGGTTAAGAGCTTGCTCAAGAGTTTGAGCTCTGAGCAACAGCGGTTCGAGTCCCGGCCCGAGCTGAGCAGCTGCTGAGCTACCAACAGGTGGCAGATTGGCTCAGTTAAAATAAATAAATAAAATTAAATTAAAATTAAAATATACATATATTAATTAAATCTTAAGATGTTACTAATAGATTTTATTCATGAAGAAGCTGTTCAACTTTCATTTTTTTATTAATACAGAAGCATATTTCATTTTTCATTGATTTCTATAATAACTCAGATTCGTATTTCCATATTGTCTCCTAGTAAATTAATTTCAATTCAAGAGATCGGCTAAATCAACAATCCCTGGCAATCAGTCTCATCCTTCACATTCCAAGGCAAAGCGGTATTAGGAAGAAGGATTAATGTCATTAACACCTACACATGCAGCACCAAGTAAAAGAGACTTCCTAGCCATGAGACAAGTGAAATCTCATATGCAGGAAAAGAATCTGTGAACAATGAGAGTCGAAGACTTAAGACCAAAGTTACTAATCTGCCACTTCATATTCAGCATCATTGAAAAGGCTTTTAAGAACTTTATCTTAAATAAGAACTTTATTTTAAAAAACTTTATCAATTTTTTTATACTCAGTCACCATAGAATTAGATCTGCCCATATTACCAAACAGTGGGTTTCTTTTTAATTTTGTAGATGCTAAAATTTTAGAAGGTTATTTATGACGTCTTGGGCCAAAGAAACCCAAATGGTACCATATTGCACCATTTAACCAGTACTGACTCACATAAATTATTCTGCTAAGTACAGGCAGCTTTCACACTTCTGTCTGACAGGTTTTATTCTTGAGAAAAGTGTTGGAAGTCAAAAAATATTTCAGCAAGATGTGATTTTCCCGTAGAAACATTGTTCTAATTAGATGTTTAGTTTCCTGATTAATACCCTTAAAAACATAAAATTACTACTACAAATACCATATTTAATCACCTATAAAAGATAGTTAAACATTTTCTTAAAACTGTTATTTATAGAGGACCAACTAATAAAATTTTATTTAATGCTATTTTTAAAAGTGTATTCTTCTTCTTTCTTCCCATCCTCCAACAGCAGTAAACTACAATGTATGGAAATACTATCTTCATCATGAAGCATCTACCAAGGTGCCTGGTATACAAGAGATGCTCACTACATGAGTTAAACAAATTGCCAAATGAATTAATAATGACTTTGCGCGAAACTACTGCAAGGATGAGTGTTTTAATGCCCTCCCCTTTTTCAATTGCCCCACCTTGCCCCAACAAATACATTTCGTCGTATTAGAAATCACTTGGTTTCTCCTGCAGAGGCTGCAATGTGTTCCTATCTGACTTGAGAGTAGTAACCTAGGTATACTGAATGAGAATAGGACCTGCAGGAGAATAAGGAAAACCATACCATCTACCAACGGAAGGGCCAATCTTCTTCTTTTTTAAAAAAAATTTTTTTATTTTATTGGGGAACAGCCATGGTCATTGGTTACACATTGCTTTCATGCTACAATGGCAGAGTTGATTCTTTTAAGGAGGGCACAACTCACAGTGGCCCATGCAGGGATCGAACTAGTGGCTTTGATGTTATCAGCATGACATTCTAATCAGCTGAGCTAACCGGTCACCCCTGGAGGGTCAATCTTCTACATTTTCAGCTTTACTCCCAATGTTTCTCTTTAGTCAGAGCCTGGCTTTTCTCTGCCATGTTCCCCTCACCCTTACACCAAGGCAGCATTACTCGAAGTGTAATCTGCGAATCGATCATTTCCAATCCATGACATCATAAATGACAGGAATGGAGAATAAACATTTAGAAAGCTTTACAGCCATTTGACATTGCCACCATATCCAAGCACGTGATCAATGGACTTGACTCACTTGTTTAGGTGTTGACCAACTGGCCTGGGCAAGTTACATGTGATGCCAATTGTGTACTAATCATGTATACTCAGTATTATGGTGGATAAAGTGACATGTACATTATTACAATGGGCTAAAAATTAAAAAAAAAAATGCCCTTCACCACAAGTTTGAGAAGCCCTGCATAAAGAGCATAGGCATTGGAGTCAGACAGACCCAGGAATGAGACCTTTTGCTTTATCACTCACCTAATTCTGTGACCTGAGCAAGTTACTTAACCACTCTGAACCGAGTCTCTTATTTGAGCAGATTTGGATGCAGGAGGCTGTGTCTCTGTGAAATGAGCGACATCCTCCTCATGTCGTGAAATGGGCGACAATTTCATTATGTGTTCAATACAAGGGTCAATCACATCCATGAACATGCTTCAGATGTGGTTTGTTCCACAGCTGTGTGAACAAACTGATAGTTGTTTGGGGCATAAGTTATCCTACAATAACACAGTGAGTGTCCCAGCGTTTTCTCGTTACCCCAGGTAGGAAATAGTTTGGCAACCAACTCTGTGCGCAATGAACTGGATGTGGGTATGCTAATCCTGTGGTCACTGCAGAGCTCAGACTTAACCGCATGTGACAATTCACTCTGGGCCACTGTGAAAGCAAAAACTTCTCGACCTCATCCAACAACAGCTGAAGATCTAAAAACAGCTTTCTGGGATGGCTTTAATGACTTACAGTCATAAACAAAGACGATGTCCAGGAGAACAAGAGAGAAAAAAAAGTAACTTATGTGGAGAATAAAGAGAAATACACAGATGACTTCTAACCAGCATGCAGAAAGCCTTTCTGACCACTCTGTAAATGAAAAACAAAAACCTTCTCTCATGATTGTGAAGCCCAACTGCAACACCCCAAGCACAATATCTGGCAAAAGTAGACAGCAAATAAATGTTCCCTTCTGACCCTTCTCTGCAGTTTTTGCCTGTAAAATTATATTGATACTTTCATTCTTCCTTCCAAGTTAATGGCATTAGAGTTTCCTTTGTATTTGTTATGATTGTCATCTGAATGGAAACCTAACAGTCTGTCGGTGACACTACTCGCACCAGTTCTGAAATTTTTCACCCTCAATCTGTAGGACTCTCAGTAAAGGCCCTTGAGAGGTTAAAAACAGGAAAGTGCCCTAACCAGGACTGACTTATAACATCAGTCATCAAGCTCAGGCTCCTTGCACACTCCTGGCTCCTGTTACACGGCTGGAGCGAGGGGTCACTTGGGTCACATAGGACCTTACAAGGTTTCTGAGGAGAATAATAGTTTTTCTGTATCGCTTCCTTATGAAAAGCAACTGATCAACACTACTGTCTAGACACGCAAAGATGTTTTTCATGGACACAAACTAGGAGTTTTTGTTGTTGCTTTTTTTTAAGTAAGAAATGGATTTACATTTATTCTAAAGCATGCACACAGCTACAGTGGTCCTGGAAATCCTTCTTAAGCGAAAATTGCTGTGTCAGGCTCATGTTCAAAAATAACAAAGAGTGTAAATAAAGAGATCTGAGCTCTGTGACGATATTTGACATGTTACCTAGGGGACTCTGGAGACGGATTTCATTTTTAGATAAAATAATTTGTTTTTCAGATAGGAAATGTAGAAGACCAGACAGAAACCATGTATTTTTTACCCTAATTTTCCACTGTCTATCTCCTTCATGGATTTTTTTCCTACCAGCTCCACACTTCCAATATATACCTGGATACTGACCAAATCTGAGTTTGCCATCCTCCACAAACAAAGCACTGAAACACATATTCAAGTTCCTTGAGAATGTCCAAAGCTTATGCCCCAAAATTTAGCAATGTCTGAATTCCATTTCCAGCTATGAAAGCATCTCTCACACAGATTGCCCTGGCGCCATTATTTTAATTACTTTACATGCTGCCTCTACAATCCTGATGATAAAATGGAAAAGCTGTTTTGTTGGAACTTGTGCTGCAAATAGCACAATGACAATGTTAGGAAAATATCTCTCGCCGTATTAACTGGCTCACAAAGATTATTCTTAACAAAGCTATCCCCAACATATGGATAGTATTGCTGAATGACCCAGACTCATGAGCAGGCCCTGAGTAAGTCTTCAACCCCAATCTGCCAGAACTGCCCACCTTTCCTAAAAGAGAAAGCCCAAGCAGAAGTGAGCTGGAGGTGTGCCCACATCCAGGCAGCTGTTCCGTGTTGCCACACAGATGGAGACGTGCAAAGAGTAAGCAAGGCTGGTGTCCAGGCATCCAGATCTAGGTGAGGAAACAAGAGGCTTGAACCACCATCACCAACGTCACCTCCAAAGATGGATTCCTGGCATCCCAATTTAGAAATCAGAATGTATTTTTTTTAATAGAAAAACAAAGTATGAAGAATTTTTCTTGTGGCTCTATGACCTTTCCCACCAAGGGAAATTACAACAACTGAATTTGTAAAAAAAGCTGTAAATGAATTAAAGATTGCCTGTACTATTAAGAGTAAATATAGTAAACTGGTTATTTGCTAAGAAGTCAATTAAAGTCTTCAAAAGCAAGGGTGAGTGGATCATTTCCTCATGTAACGGCGACTGTTTTCATATTATTTCTAGGCAGCATCACATCAGTAAGTTGCTACAGTATAGAACTTTTCAGATAGGATTTTTGGAGCATTTGAAAGCTTACTCTGTATATAGAGGTTCTACTTGATACGTTCTGCTTGATATATTTTGATGTAAGACCATGCTCTTGCATGATGTTCTCAGAGACCTTCTCTGTGGCTCTGAAAGAACTGAGTTCTAATGGTGGCTTAATCATTAGCCATTCGATCTGGACCAATTTACTGAACTTCACTCCCTACCCCTCAATGTTCTTATCAAACAGACAGAAATAATATCTTAGTAGGAGAATAAATGGGATAAAAAGAATAAAGCCAATTCTAGCTTTATTCTGCACTCACATGAACAAAAAATTGTAGTATGTTTCCAAGTGACTTTGTCTGGCGGTGAGATGGATGAGTTAGTTTCCTACTGCTGCTAGAACAAATTACCACATTAAGTTTAGTGGCTTCAAACAACACACATTTATTCTCTTACAGTTCTGGAGGTCAGAAATCTAATACCAAGGAGTTGGCAAAGTTTCATTCCTTCTCCAGGCTTCTCAGGAGCTTTCCTTTCCTTATCCAGCTTTCAGAGGCCACCTGCATTCTTAGCTCATACCCCTTCTTCCATCTTCAAAGTGTATCACTCCAACATCTGGTTCCACCATCCTCTCTCCTTTTTCTCTTCTGGTATCCTGTTCCCCTGTTCTAAGGCCCCTGTGATTACAGTGGGTCCACTCAGACAATCTAGGATAACCTCCCCAGCTCAAAATCCTTAACTTAATCTCATTTGCAAAGTCTCTTTTGCCATGTAAAATAGCATGTTCAGAGGTTCCAAGGGTTAGAACATAAACATATTTGGAGGGCGGGGGGCATTATTCAGACTACCAGTAGGAGGGAGACCTAATTGTAGACAAATCTGTCAAATATTTAGTCCAATACAAAAAATTAAATAGTTCCTTTAGGCCTAGTTTTTTTAGGCATCACGATCAGTTGCTCAGATTGCTTACCCTCCTCCCGCTTATCTCCAAGATAGTAATTAGGTACATGGGGAGACGGGGTACGTCTCCATTATTATGGTGACATGGGAGACGGAGAACACAAATCAAATGGTGTCCTCTGGCTCCTGGCTCCCTCTGCAGCCAAGTGGCTAGTCTGGGCTGCTGCGAGGCCTGGGCACTATGGCAATGCGACTGGCTAGACCTCCAACCCTGGATATTTTTGAGGGTACCTGCTGCTGACATCCACAGCTGGTGGTCAGGGCTTCGGGTTGCCACTGGCCGGCCTCCAGGGGTGCTCCAGCCAGCTCTGCGTCTCATGTCCCCCCCAGTTCCCAGTGAACCTAAGCCCACTGCTTCTGAACTCAGCTACCTTCTGAGTCCTCCCTTGAAAGAATTCAAGAACTTCTGCTCCTTCTGCCACCACACAGGAGCTGACAGAGGGTTGTAAGTGCACCGGAGGCCTCTCTTTCCTTGACCTTGTCATTTTAGACTCTCACGTTACTGTGCACCCCTTCCGAGCTGGCAGGAAGTTACTCCATGTACCATTCTCCACCCAGAACCCTAAACAGAAAGTCAGACAAAACTTGCCTCCGCCTTTGGCATTTCCATCTGCCAGAACAAACCCCTCTGCCCTCAGTACTCTCCTCCACCTGTCTAATTTTAGCCATCAATTTCTTTCTTCCCTTTAGGCCCAGGCCTCTCTATCCATCAAGAGGTAGTGTCTATTTCCCCTACCCTTGAATCTGGACTTCATTCTGTAACTTCCTTCGACCAATAGGATATGGTGGGAATAACGTTCTGGATTTGCATGATTATAAACAGGACTGGTAGCTTCTGCTTTCTCTCCCTTGAAAGACACCACTTGAGGAAATTCAAGTACCCAGAGACCACCATGCTATAAGGGAGCCTTAAACTAGCCAGGTAGATAGGCTGTAAGGAGAACGAACCACTGAGGTACCAAACATATGGGAGATTTCTTGGACCTTCCAGTACAGCCTTGACACCAACTGAATACAATGACTTGCCAACACCACATAGCACAGAACTGCCTAGCTGAGACTAAACTCAGAGAATCTTGAGAAATGATAAATTGTTGTCATTTTAAGCCATTAAGTTTGGAGTCATTTCTTAGACAGTAACAGGTAACTAAAACAGAAAAAAAAGGCAGAAAAACAAACCATATAAATCTATTAAAGTGTTTCCTAAAAAATGTAATCACAGGGCCGGCCGAGTGGTGCGATGGTTAAGAGCTGGCTTGGGACGCCAGAGGGCCCCGGTTCGGATCCCACATATGAGGGCCAGTGACACTGCCCTCCACAGCTAAGATGCTGAACAGCAGCTCGACTTGGAGCTGAGCTGCCGTGGGTTGCGCGGCGACAGCGTAGGCTGCAGCCCCTGTGGCAGTGTGTTGCCATGGGCTACCACGTGTAGCCAGCAGCCAGCGTGAGCGGCCAGCAGCTGCAGTGAGAGGCCATCCAGAAGCCGGCGACTGATGTGCCTCACCCAGGAAGAGCGCAATGAAGGTGCCAACTTGGGCCAGTGAAGCAACGTCTTCCACAACTAGACTGAAGAACAAAAAACAACAGCAACTTGTCTGTTCCCCTTCCCCCAATTCCCCATCACTGTTCCCATCCCCCCAATTCCCCAATTAAAAAAAAAATGTAATCACAGAGACACAGTAGTAAGATATATACAAAATGACAAAAATATGGAAAGCAGCCATTTCAACAGAATGCCCACTCATTCGCAAAAGTTCTGTTATGCTTTATTTTATAATTAAATACCCTCATTTAATTCATCTGTAGCCAAAGGACCACTTGCCCCACTTTTTTCTTCCCAAATTAGCATGCAGGGGTTTCCCTCATGATTAAGAGAATGTGATATGCAAAGTCACTGGACCACTGTCTTGTATAAAAAACCAAAGTCTTTTGACATCAGTGAGAAAATTCCTCAAGAATGCAGAGGACATAATGCCAATTGTTAAGTGTGAAATTCCAGGGTATTAACCCTTTGAAAGATGCTGTCTGGTTCACTTTTATTTGGGGTTGATCAAAAGGACCGTGAAACTAGATTAGAAAATTATGCACCAGCTCCACCGCCTTTTTCCACTTAAAAAAAAAATTATAATAAGACCTTGGTCCTTTTAATATCTCCCAAATGTCCTGTATTTTAGCAACCAGGTTTGAAGTCATGAAAGATCACTACCATTTAAGAATGATGTCCAGCCACGTCAGCCTCATCAAAGTATTGTCACCTAGTCCTTAACATTTACCTTAGGAAATGTTTTTAAGTGGAAAACTGACAGCAAAGTCATGCCCAAAGGATACTGTTCCAAACAAGGATAGAGGACCCCTGGATTTACTTACTCAACCAATTTATTTAGAAAGTTGTCAAGGGTGAGAAAAATGAGGGAGTGATTTAGACAGGAAGGTGCAGCCTATTTGTTTTTCTCGTTTCCATTTTTACCCTGTCTCCTCATTACCAACCCTTCCATTATGGATGCAGAGGAGGGGCCCACAGTTATACAAAATCTGAAGTTACAAAAGACAGGCTTCCTGATCTCAAAACTCCCTGTCAGGAACCAAGAGCAGCACCACACATATTTTAAAGTCCTCCACACAAGCAAGTTTCCACTGTACAAAACAGCAACAATACGCTGTTAGTTTTAGTTGCCACAATTCGTCTCCTCAAAGCAGTGTTCACACAGCATTCATCAGCAAGGAATCTATAACCTCTCTATTTTGAACTCAAACTTCTCTGTACAATAGAGCTCAGTGAGGAAAACCACGCTAATTTGAAGATAAACAGTCCTGGATTCCAATTCCAGAAATAGTGCTCGTTAGCATTTCCTATGTTGCCTAGGGTGGATTACTTAACTTTCTAGGCTGAATTTCTTCATCTGTGTTATACAAAGAGTACTCATAGCTACCTTACAGGGCTGAGGGAACATTAACGATGATTTCATATGAAAAAAGAAAACTTTAATTACAAGCTGGGCACAGAGTCAATTAGTATTAGCTATTATTATTAAAGTTTTTGTTGTCTTTTCCTGTAGTATTGGCACCAATCCCCTCAGCCCTTAATCACTGCTCCACTAAAGTAATCACTCAAAACTCAAAAGAGCATGAGGAAAAGATTTATAAGTTAAGCAAGGAAGTTAACGGGACTCAGTCTGTATGGAATCTAACAAGATTGATGAGTGAGGAGAAATGGGAAGAGAAAACAGACACACGTCGTAATTAAGTAAGATTTTTACTAAGTCATCTGTAACTATGACTCTAAGAGAATTCAAAGTTTTGGGGTTTTCTTTTTTTTGGGGGGACACCAATTCAGCTATATGCTTTTCAGCTCCTTGATTTATTCCTATGAGATAAAATGCGATGAAATCCTTTGAAAACCCGTAAGCCTTGTGCCAATAGGGAATATTTATTGGGTGCTTATTACATGTCAGACATTGTTGGCATTTTAAATAAACCATATTTTTAACTGTCACAACCCTCTGAAACAGTTCTAATGTCTTCATCTTACTGAGAAGGAAACTCAGATTTAAAGAGATTAAGCAAATTGCCCAAGGTTCTACAGATAGCGAAAGGCTGGCCAAGATTTCAATGTGTCTATAGACCCTATACGTTTGCTCTAGTAGGAGGAGGTGGTATGTCTCCAAGCTTTGAGACCTTCCTCTGAATTTTGCAGAGACGAACAGGAAATGGATTACACAATCATTTTTCATTTCATGTCTAGACTCTAGGAAACAACCCATAACACACTAGGAAGCAGACAAGAAGCATGGGGTTGTGAACCCAGCACTGAAAATGCCTCTGAGGAGGACGGAGTAATAACAATCTGGACATTCAGTTGCAGTTTAGAAGGTCAGCAACAACTTCAGACAGATGTCTGATATTTTAAATGACAAATTTGCTTGTGTATTGTGCAAAATTGCTACACTTTGAGTTATGAAGCCATAATGCTGGTTTATTTCCAATTTCAGCACTGATGAACACATAGAAAAAAAATTTAAAGACCAATTGGCTTTCAATGGAATTTTGTCTGCATTTTCAGCCAGCATGTAATAAAGAAGTTATTCTCCTTAGGCACATTTAATTTTTAGACTGTTAAAGCATGGCAAAAACACAAAAACTGTGTGTTTCATAAAGATTCAAAGGAGGACCACCAAATTATGTAAAATTAAGTAAAACGAATTTTTCTTAACCAGATTTAAGTTCTGAAGATTATTTCATAGCTACAATATTTGTAACTTTTGGAAAATATAAAAACTGGAGAAATGGGATCATAAAGAAGACATTTCCAATCTCTTTTAATACAGTCATTTTAAAGCTATTTTAGCTGCATCATTAGGCTTTGGACATTCCTATACAACGCTCTTTCCAAAAAAAATAATTTATCTAGTACTAGGACACAATATTAATTTTTGTGTCCCTAGCATCCATTATAGTCTCTGGTTTATGTAAAGCCTATAGTAGGCAGTTAGTGCCGTTCACCAAATATTTCTGATTCTCCTCCCTCCAAGAACATGATAAGATTATGCTTTCCTGCCCCCTTGAAGTTAGGCAGGGCCATTTGACTTGGCTTGGCTTGCCTTTGTTTACTGGACAATGACTTGTGAATGGAAGTAATATTATTTATAGGCCAAATCCCACAAAATGCAGTGCATAATTCCCTGTTTCCTTCCCTTCACCATAGTCACTGGCAACATTCCTGATGGGGAAGAGTCCACTAAACTTCATCCACAAGTGAGGTCTACATGGATATGTAAAATAAACAATAATGAAAACTTGTTGTTTTAAGCCACTGAGATTTGACTGTTGTTTGTTACTGCAGCATAACCTAGCACAGCCTAACTAATTTTTTATCTGAATAAAACTTTAATGAAGAAAAATCAAGAAAGATTATAGGTGATATAATCATTCCTGCTGAACTCATTGTCCTTTTTTCATAATTCTTTACAGGTTCAAATCTGAAAACACTGTGCTTACCACAACCTGATACAAATATTAACACAACCAAGTTGAATATTTGTTTGAATAGAGAGAGCATCATGCTGCCAATGCCACTCTTGTCAGCATCACCTCTTAAAGATACTGACACCTGTAAAGAGCAGCCTGTTTGTGTAACTTAGGCCAGAATAATAGGTTCCTTCCTCAGACATGAGTACCCTTCACTCAAAGGCTAAAAACAGTACATTTATATTCAAATAACCCAGGGGTCAGAGCTCTAGAAGAAAAAAAAATGCTTTGTAGAATAGGAATATTTAAAACACAGATGGACTATAATATCGAAAATATGTTATAAAGTTAGGCAGAAAGAATTCAGCACAGCCACTTAAGCACTCTTCCTTAGCTGGAACTCACCTGAAATATTTGCACCTGCTATTTATGTTGCTGCTGGTGTCTTAAGCACACCACTTTCTTCCTTCCCAGGCACAGAGATTTCAAGCAACAAGGGCCTTTCAAGTGCAACTTAGAAAGCAGACAAGAAGCATGGGGCTGTGAATCCAGCTTCTTGAGAAAAGACTTTTTTATTGTTTTATTGTTTTATTTTTATTTATTTATTTTTTAAGATTTTTATTGGGGAATTGGGGGATGGGAATAGCACTGGGGAATTGGGGGAAGGGGAACAGACAAGTTGCTGTCGTTTTGTTCTTCAGTCTAGTTGTGGAGGATGTTGCTTCACTGGCCCAAGTTGGCACCATTATTGTGCTCTTCCCTGGTGAGGCAGATCAGTTGCTGGTCTTCTGGATGGCCGCTCACGGCAGCTGCTGGCTGCTCAAGCTGGTTGCTGGTTACACATGGTAGCCCATGGCAACACACTGCCACAGGGGCTACAGCCTACACCGTCGCCAGCAACTCACGGCAGCCCAGCTCCAGGTAGAGCTGTTGTTCAGTATCTTAGCTGTAGAGGGCAGTGTCACTGGCCCTTATATGTGGGATCCGAACCGGGGCCCTCTGGCATCCCAAGCCAGCTCTTAACCAATGTGCCACTCGGCCAGCCTGAGAAAAGATTTTTTTAAAAAATGGAAATGGAACCAAATACTTGAGAGAGGCAAGGAAGAACATACGTAAGAAACCCATGAAAGTCTTAAGGCAGTAATGAGCAACTATCTTCATGAAGCAACTCAACTTCCATGACTCCCAGAGTCAGCCTTGCCCTCAATGATGCTCTTTCCTCATTCATGATCAGGAAATGGCTTAGATACCAGGTGTGAGCTCTATTATCTTTCGTTAATTCTATGTGAAACCACAGTCTACCTTCTGCTCCTACCGCTTCACTAAAAACAAAAGCCATGTCCATGGATATCTGGAGTTGGAACAAATCTAGACTATCTACATAGCCGGTTATCACTTTTTACTATGGTAAGGTTAAATAAGTTGCTTAAGGTTGCATATCTGAACAGTTAGAAGTCACTTAAGATCTCCAAATGGCCACCTTTTTGTCTACCTTTTAATTCCCCACTACTTGCTTTCTTTGCCTCTTTTATCCTTGCTGATTATCTCTTCTCATTTGAAATCAACCGCCTCCCTTGAAGTTCTTGACACTAATTTCTCATAGCACTTTCCCATCTCCAGTTCTTTTAAATTTATTTAACAGACAATTACATAGCAGTTACTATGTGTCAGGCACTGTTCTAAGTGCCTTAGAAATATTAACTAATTTAATCACCATAATACAGGGTAAGTACTATTATCCCTATTCTACAGGTAAGACAGGGAGAGATTAAGGAACTCACCCAAAGTCCACTGCTAGTAAAATGCAGACTCAGGATTCAAAGCCAAATAGACTGGCCTCATGGATCTGTTCTTTACCACTGCCCCATGCCATCTCTCTCCATTGCTCCATTCCATTCTCTCCTAAAGATTAGAAAGTCAACACTTCCTCTGCCCCGCCAAGATGTCACCTTTGAGAATCAATTCCACAGCAATCCAGCCATTGAGCTGTTAAGACCACCCAAGAAAAACTGCTTATTATTCCCCAGCACACATTTTGGAGAATTATTTTTTTCCCTCTAATTGCTGAAAACATGGAGAGAAAAAACCCTAGTAAACTATCCTTTTTTTCCAAATGGACTCACCATTTGGTGGGTAAACAAGGTGAGGAAACAAGCCTAAGCCCCAAGGAGCAGACAATGTGGTGTGAGTTAAAGGTAAAGCAACACTTGCACTGAATTCATCAGGAATGATTGATTGAAACTTCACTGGGCATCTCATTTGATTTGGACAATCTAAAGAAGGAAGGAGTCCTGTTGTGGTAAGATAACCTTAAGTCTGGCTTCTGTTTTATTTTTGTTATTTTTTTTGTAATTTGGGGGATTGTATGAGCAGGAGTGCAAAGGTCTTCTGGCACAAGTTCCTTTGTTAAAATCCAGAAAAACAAACAACATTGATGTTTTAGAACAGCCCACAGCTGCCCTGCTTTCAAACATTTTACCTTCCATTTATTTAAGGAAATGAGCCCACAAAGGCTTCCAGAATTGTGCTGGACCCAGTGAAGGCCACTGCTCCAGACCCGCTAATTTCTTGCACAAGACAAGGAGAGGGCAGTAGGGTAGGAGGCAGGAAATGACCGTGTGGATTGATAAATACAAAACTGCCCACTCTCTTGACCCTCAGGCAGAAGGAAAACAAAATCCATCATTTGTGAGCTTGGCAAAGG
The DNA here is from genome assembly GCF_001890085.2 of Hipposideros armiger. NCBI lineage: Eukaryota > Metazoa > Chordata > Mammalia > Chiroptera > Hipposideridae > Hipposideros > Hipposideros armiger. The sequence continues at coordinate 4,639,039 of NW_017731403.1, read as the reverse complement.
AAGCTTGACTTTGAAGACAAACTTCATGTGGTACTTAAAGCACGTATGACACGGCCTTCCTTTGAGTCAGAAGGAATGAACAGTGCATCCAGGAAGACCCCAGACAGTTTATGACAGAAAGAGGAAAGGAGCAGGAGGAGCAATGGAAAGTCTCCAAAAATTCAAATAGTCTCAAGCCATTAGTTACAAAACATGTCCTTCTCCAAACTTTCCAGGAAATGCTCAGATGTAAATAACTTAGCTCTGGCCACTTTCATTGATTATCAGGTGGACTCGGGATATACCAATGATCATTCATTCATTCATTCATTCACCCATTGTGAACCGGATGTCTCTTTCGTGCCCAGGAACTGTGCAAGAGGCGCTGGAGGTAGAGACTAACACATCACATCATCTGTGGCCTCAGGGAGTTGTGAATGAACTGAAATTTCACCAAACAAAAATCAAGCAGGTGTGCTTTTCTGTACCAAGAGTATAAATGAATGTATTTTTCCATAGCATCTGACCTTTTAGATGAAAACGAAACTAACAAGAATTGCTCAGTAACTGTGAACTGTAAACATGAGAGCCTAGATCTTCCCACTAATTTCAACAAGACTGAAGAAGTCTTGTTTACAAAGACCTGTTAAACTACACTCAGGAATAGGGAGGCTCTTTTAAGCAATGTTTCTGTGCCAAACCTAAGTCCAAAGGAGAGAGTCCTTGGTAGGAAATGTCAATGCTGTGTGGAAACAACTGCTGTACATATGGGCTCTTTATGCCCAAAAAACAATCCTTTCTGAATCTCTCAACTGAGAAAGGCAGTAATAGGTAGAGAATCTTCAAAAGACTAAGTTATCTGAATTACTCTAAGCTTATACTATTTCTAGAAAGTAAAACTGCCAGGATACAGTTATGATTCATAAATTGCACTCAAGTCTCCTATGAAATATCTATACAGAATAAATCTTTCACTATTATAAAGAAGAATGTAGAAAAACACTTCTTGTATACATACCATGAAAAGAACTAAGAATCACCTGGAATTTTATGAGAATCTTTTCACTTTCTCAGATTTTATAGTTAGACTTGGTTTCAGATCAAAACTGTTCACAGGCATAGAAATATCCCTAAAAACAGCAGCACCTCAGACATTCAGCTCTCAGCTGCCCAGAAATCCCAGTTCCCTGCAACAGCCATGAAACGAAAAGGTTAAGTGTCAGCATATGTGAGCAGAATCTCAGAAAAGCCTCTGATATGAAGAGCGAGTACGAGGCAATGTACTTATTAACCCATAGATACCGATTCTGTAGGGAAAAATAACTAAAAGTTGCTATAACTGGTTAAAAAGTAGCAGGTAGCAGAGGGAGCAGGTAACAGAAATAGAGATGGGTGGTGAGAAAGAGATCCCCTGAGAAAACTGAAAAGTGAGGGTGGAAACTGCCCATGGAAAGGGGAATGAGGCAGTAACAGATGAGGCTGAAACCATTCGTGAGATCACAACCCTTTACAGACATGAAGCCATTAGAAGGCCTTTATCTCCATGTGTTAAAACAAGTAAATTACTCTTTACAATCTGTTTCTTGTTCAAAATCTTTTTAAATGTTCAGAAGAAAAACAGATATGCTCTTCTAAGTTTAAGAAACCATTTGTTCCAGGCCAAACCCACATCATTGAAAGCAATGAACAATGTCATATTCCTTGAGCACTGATAGAAGAGAGGGACCAGGAGATTGACTATAGAACTTGGTGGCCAAGAAGAATATGTTTATCATTGAGAGCAGAGCTAATCAGGATCTGACACAGACACCCAGGGAGATGACCAAAGACAAATTTTCCTCTGACTTTCTCTTTGAGAGTGGAACATAAAAAGAAATACAGATTTCCTGCAGGAAACAGAAGACAAATGATATCGATAGCCACTCAGTCTACGTGACCCAGAGGAACCCAAGTTTTTAAAGGCAGATGGGGCAACAGCTAGCCCAGTATAAGCCGGGAGTAGCTGCAAAGAGTTACTGTGATCCATAATTCCAAAATCCCAAAAGTATATAAATTTGGTAAAAACTCAATTAATTACAACATTGGACCTAAACTTTCTGTTTTTCTTTTTTTTTTTTTTAAGATTTTTATTGGGGAATTGGGGGGCTGGGAACAGCACTGGGGAATTGGGGAAAAGGGAACAGGCAAGTTGCTGTCCTTTTGTTCTTCAGTCTAGTTGTGTAGGACGTCGCTTCACTGGCCATGTTGGTATTATCATTGCGCTCTTCCCGGATGAGGCAGATCGGTTGCCTCACGGTGCTCACAGCGGCTCTTGGCAGCTCGCACCAGCTGCCAGCCGCTCACATTGGCCGCCAGCCACACATGGTAGCTTATGGCAGCCCACTGCAGCAGGGGCTGCAGCCTACGCCGCCACTGGCGACTCACAACAACCCAGTTCCAGGTTGAGCTGTTGTTCAGCATCTTAGCTGTAGAGGGCAGTGTCACTGGCCCTCATATGTGGGATCCGAACCAGAGCCCTCTGGCGTCCCAAGCCAGCTCTTAACCATTGCGCCACTCGGCCAGCCCGGACCTAAACTTTCTTGAAGCCATGTATTGTCCTTATTTATTCAATGTAAACATTCACAAGTTTCATTAGAAAGAATATTAATGTGTTTGAATACAGGGTGCTGCTACTGAAAATGTTACATATATGTTATATGCACTATTAACTTCTTAAAATCTGGAAAATTCTGAAATATGAAACATATTTGGCTCCAAGAGTTTCAGATAAGTGTCCATGGATCTGTACATGGCATGATTACTTTAAACTGCCAATAAGAATCCATGAAAAAGTTTTTAACTTTTACCTAGGTTCTCTCATTCATCCAACATTTTTAAAGCACCATGTGCTTGAAACTGTGTAGGTATTGCAGTGTTTCTTTCCAAAGGCCTCAATTTTATTTTTGCCTTATATGTAAAACAAGATCAGGAATAAAAATCACTATAGCTGCTTAAGCTACTAACAGAGATGCATGTTCATAGGGAGGGAAAGAAATGAAGGAAGGGGAAAAAGAAGGGAGGGAGGGAAAGAAAGAGAGAAAAGCATTATTGGCAGAATCTTACCTTAATTATTCTAAGGCTCAGAACACCACTCATGGGGAAAGTAATCCATAGACTGGTCCTGCCAACCTAAGCTACTTCCCAGTTTTCTACAACCCACCTCCACCTTCTCTCCTCCAAACCCTAAAGCTTAAAACTTCTCTATTCTTGACCTTAACCAAGACTTCTCCCAGCTTGGGATGATCATAGCAACCAACAACCAGGATATACTGAAATGTATCTGTTTATAATTCTCTCTCTCTCTCTCTCTCTCTCTCTCTCTCTTCCTCTCTCCCAAGCTGTAAGCTTTCATAACAAGGCTGAAACTTTGGACCTCTTTGTCTAACACTGTGTCTGGCACATAGTGGGGCCTTTAAAAAATGTTGGCTGAATGAATTCAAGAACCTAAGCAAAAGTGAGATACAATGTCTTAAGTAAATTTCATTACTCATTGACTCATTGCTCAACTAAACACTATTTTTATTTTGTACTTCATTTTACAACTGTGTTCAAAAAAAATATACTGAGTCCTGCTTCAAAGATTTTTATTGGCTGTTTCAAGTAATCCTTCCAGGTACTGGTCCACAGAACCTTATTTGAAACCCTTGGGGCCAGGTATATTTCATATTTCAGAATTTTCTAGACTTTAAAAAGTTGATATAGTGTACATATTGTATATTACATTAGTGAATATGCTGGCCTGCTCTTAACAAACACTACAATTCTAGTGGCTGATAACAGAAAAAGAGCAGTGCCTGGAGGGGTTGTGCTAACTCCACCATCGCCACCAAAGCAGGAATCAAAGAGTACTAGAAGCTGAAACTAAAAACTTAGTCATGAGCCAACACTAAACCAATAATAACAACAGTGGTAACAATAAAATTGATAATAACCAGCATTTCTTGAGCATATACTATGTGCCAGTTCTGGTGGCAAGCACTTTACATGCTCCAACTATTTAATGCTCACACCATCCCATATATAGATACCAGTCTTACACCCATTTTACAGATGAGATAACTGAGGTAGACAAAGGTGAAATAACTTGTGTAAGCCTACTCAGCTAAGACAGAGTGGACCCAGAGCAGGATATTCAATAAAAGCTAATGGAATCAATGAAATTAGTGTTCCCTGAGTTATACACTATATAGGTTAATAATCAGAAAAGGTAAGTGCAGTGGGAAGAATATGAACTCCTACAGTCAGAAGGCATTCAGTTTGAATCCCAGCCCCACCATTACATAAATATGTGGCCATGAGGACAGGACTTGAACTCTATGATTCGTCAGCTCCCCAGAGGAAAAGAGGGTGACTGCCACTTACCTCACTGGACTGTGAGAACAGCACTTGCTATAACTTTTTTTTATATTCGCTGTACACATATGCCAGGTGCTATGCTTGTTCTATTTAATTCTAACAAAAATCCAATTAAATAGATACTATTATTAACCTCATCTTAGATATGAGGAAATTAAAGATTAGGGAGATCGAGTATTCATTCAAGGTCACAGAGGAGTTTTTTTCTTTTCCATTTCCCAGCTAAGGCAGCAGTCTAAATGAGAAAGAATGAAACTCATGTTTCTTTCCCTGGATGGAAGAACTCTCTTCCCCAAGCTGAACAGGTACCTGGAAGGGTCTTTTTAATTTAGATGTTTGTGTAACATTTTCCTGGCTTGTATTCTTCATGATGATGTCAACCTTGAAACAGCAACTTATTCTCATCTCAAACCAAGTTAAAATTATCTCCTGATGCTTAAATTTCCTGAACACGATCATGCATTCACATATTTGATGTTTGCAAAAATTACTGCCTTGGACTCAATTTTTAAAATAGAAGGAAAATAAGCTGTTGTGAAACTTAACAACCAGTGTCACAGCTACAGTTGGAAATCCTAGATTAAATTAGCTATAAACACACTATCTGACTTTTATCTGTCTAATATAAAAGTTTTAGGGCCTGGCCGAGTGGCGCAATGGTTAAGAACTGGCTTGGGATGCCAGAGGGCCCCGGTTCGGATCCCACATATGAGGGCCAGTGACACTGCCCTCTGCAGCTAAGATGCTGAACAACAGCTCAACCTGGAGCTGGGCTGCCATGAGTCGCGGCGACAGTGTAGGCTGCAGCCCCTGTGGCAGTGGGTTGCCATGGGCTACCGTGTGTAGCCAGCAGCCAGCGTGAGCAGCCAGCAGCCACAGTGAGTGGCCGTCCAGAAGCTGGCAACTGATCTGCCTCAGCCAGGAAGAGCGCAATGATGGTGCCAACTTGGGCCAGTGAAGCAACGTCCTCCACAACTAGACTGAAGAACAAAACGACAGCAACTTGTCTGTTCCCCTTCCCCCACTTCCCCAGCACTGTTCCCATCCCCCAATTCCCCAATAAAAATCTTTAAAAAAAGTTTTAGGAAAGTGTCACATGCCAAGACATTTGGTTTGGGTATGTCCACAGTGTCCTGGCTCAGGTGAATTAAGTGATAGCTTTTAGTCCTGAATGGCTAATGAAAATGGGTGGCTTTGTGTAGATTTTACTGAAACAGGGAGGTGCCTGACCTTAATATTCCCAATCTATTGGATTGTCGGAAAAGTCATGACGCATTTTTGCAATGAAAAACAAAGAAAAAAATACATCATGACTTTTCCGACAACCCAATATCACTCCAAGCAGACACCTCCTATCTCTACGTGAGTCCATGAAGTGCCTGAAGCCAACTGGGTAATTACATCAAGTTGATCTGGAAGCACTCTCAGGACATCTCCCACCCCCTTGGTAAACACTGCTTCCTGACTCATTCAGGGAATTCTCTACAAGACACAACTTACCCATTCCTATGTCTCTCTCAACAGACCACCTCACCTCCTACCTCTATTCCCAAATCAACAGAGCTCTGCAAGATTCGTTCTTACCCCCAGACAACAGACTTGTACATAATACCAATCATTTTGTGCTCCTTCGCAAAATTCATTTTAACAGCTTCTTGATCACATCGGTGCATGTTGGTGTACATCCCACCCAAACCTCTCTCCCCCAAACTTCGTGAAATTTGTATCTTTCCATTTGTTGATGGCTGTAGTCAAACCCAAAAGTCTTTCCCTTAAACGATGACCCTTGGAAAGAAAAATCATGACTCCAGACCAGTTCATAAATTTGCTGATTCTTCATTACTTCTTCAGTTCACACAGACAGTTTCTGATGATGTTTATCAAGCACCCCCATGAATGCTAGTTTGCTTTCCGAATAGTCCTCTTAGGAGGGAATTCACTTCTTGCATAGAGGCTGCCATGGGTGACAGAGGACCCCATTTGAAATCCTCCTCCTGTCTACTGTAGCCACATAGAACAATCACAATCTTGCCACACCTTTATTTAGCTTTTTAATCCCAAATTGATTATTCACCTACCATTTTCTTTTTTTATTTTTATTTTTTAAAGATTTTATTGGGGAACTGGGGGAGGGGAACAGCATTGGGGAATCACGAAAGGGAACAAACAAGTTGCTGTCTTTTTATTCTTCAGTCTAGTTGTGGAGGACATCGCTTCACTGGCCCATGTTGGTATTATGATTATTGCGCTCTTCCTGGCTGAGGCAGTCTCTCACCAGCCACTGAATGGCCACTCACGGCAGCTCAGCAGCTCATGAAAGCTCACGCCCCACTGCAGCCTATGGTGGTGTTGGCGACTCACAGCAGCCCAGCTCCAGGTCAAGCTGTTGTTCACTATCTTAGCTGTAGAGGATACGGCGTCACTGGCCCTCATGTGGGATCCGAACCAGGGCCCTGCTGCTCAGAGCTGGCGTCCCAAGCCAGCTCTTAACCAACACGCCACTCAGCTGCCCATTTTTGTTGTACTTTTGAAGCCACTTTCTGCTCCTGAAAAAATCTACTAAGTGATTTTCTCCTTTTTTTGTTGTTTTTACTAAATGTGTCCTCAGATACATTTTTATTGAAAAAATTAATATTAACCTTAAAAATTTACTTAAAATAAGGTGATGCTGATTATTCAGGCACTTTCCAAAGAGAAGTTTCAGGTATAATTGAGGAATGACAGCACCACTGAGAAGTCTACAACCTCATTTTAGGAGGGAAAATGCTCGCTGTGATGTATACATTTCCAGTTCACCTTTTTAATTATATTCTTTCATAATTTTTCCTCATAGGAAAGTTCATTTGATTGTAGTACTGGAAATACCATTTTCAGTCTTATGTTTTTCACACTCATTATAAAATTAGGAACAAGATATGAAAAGGCCAGTGGCATACTAAAAAATATCAACCAAAGTAACATCAGGAGTCATTTCAAAAGAACTGCTTTGTACCTCAGCTTCCCCATATGGAAAGCAGAGCTAACAGCACTACTATAGCCTTAAATATCTTTGTATACTATTATCCAAGTTTATATTTTAAAATCATAATAACTGTTCATCACCAGAAACAAATAGAAAGAACGCTAGACTTAGAATCAAGAGAGTCACATTGTGTCCCAGTTCTGCAAACCGGCTCCCTCAAACCAGCTAATGACTTCTGGAGTCTCCATCTCCAGCCGTTTCGTCTGGGTTCACACCCAGGCACTACTGCAAGGGGCTTATATATATGAACTTAATCCATTTTTTATGTTTTTTAGCTGAGCCATCCTGCTACCTGTTGGCAGCTCAGCGGCTGCTCAGCTCGGGCTGGACTCGACCCGCTGTTGCTCAGAGCTCAAACTCTTGAGCGAGCTCTTAACCAGCTGAGCCACTCGGCCGGCCCTTTAACTTAATCCTTACAACACTCCTGAGAGAATACTATGATCCTCACTTTACAACTGAGGAACCAAGTTACAGAGTAGTTAAGTAAGTCAACCATGGTCTCACAACGAGTGGTAGAACCCAGATTCGGCTCCTGGAAGCCTAGCTTACAGCATCAATAGCCCTTATTGATATCTGCCACACTACCTGGGGATACTATTCCTGGGCTAACTCTAACAACCACCAGGGTTGTTGTAAGGCTCAAAGAGCCAGGTCAAGATGTACATGCTATAAAAACATGAGCACTCGTTATTGTGTTATTTCAATAAACTTGAATGCAGCTTTTGAGATAAGGTCTACAATTATGAACTTAGTAAGAATAAACTCAAATTGGCCCATATACAGTAAAATCTGCTTTCTCCAGCATTCTTGCAATGAGGAATTTCTATCATCTAGCACTTGGCAGCCACAAGGTAACACCTGCCGTCAGATCTTCCCAAGCCAAAGCCATCTCTTCCACGCTCGGCACTGCAGAATTGGGGAATTTCAGTAGAGGATCTGCCAAGATTTGAGCATATCTCAGGAGCCTCGTGAGGCTAGCCTGCTGGCCCTGCCTTAGGGCTTCCTGCAACTCACCTCCTTGGGGAAGAGAAATTGAGTTAAGTAACATAAGGCGTGGTTCAGACTGTGAAGTCCTATATACAACTCATCTATCAAACAAGTAAATTCTAGCCAACTCTTGAAATAAAGTTGGCAAATAATGGAATAAAATTAACCCCTCCATTAATCTCAAGAGGCCAGGCTAGATTTTGGCATCATCTTGTTTGGTTCTACATTCTAAATCGAAACCATGGCTCTAGCAGACCTTTTATTCTGACCTCTACTGCCAACAGATTTTTATAGAGATAACATGATGTCTACTTCAACTAATAGACATGCAAAAAGGCAAGGAGGGAGATGCATTTTTAAATCCCAATTATTATTATAATTCAAGGTTATTATATGCCAAAGCACTATGCTGGGCATTTTTTAAGTTAAGATTTTTATTAAAATCTTTATTAAAATAGCTAATATACAACATTATATTAGTTTCAGGTGTACACCAAAGTTATTCAACATTCATATACCTAAAGAAGGGATCCCATAAGTCCAGCAACTATCTGATACTGTACAATTCTATCACAATATTACTGACTATATTTCCTATGCTGTACATTACATCCACATGACTTATTTGTTTTATATCTGGAAATTTAACTTCTTATTCCCCTTCACATTTCCCCCCTTCTTTTTAAATTTTCAATTACAGTTGACATGAAATATTATTTTATATTACTTTCACATGTACACACAGTGGCTAGACATTTATGTAAGTTAAGAAGTGATCCCCCTGGGAGGAGACCCAAAATGGTGGAGTAAACACTGTGCCTGCTTCCTTCCATGAACAAATTAAAATTACAACTAAATTATAAAACAATCAACCTGGGGAACCATCTGAAGTCTGACTGAACAGAAGTTTTATAACTAAGGATATAAAGAAGAAGCCATGTCCAGAATGGTAGGAGGGGCAGAGACATGGAACTGGCTAACCCCTAACATCCTCCATCTGGCGGTTGAGAACTGGAAGGGATATCTCAGCCACAGAGGTTCCCACCAGAGGAGCTCCACGCTGACCTCCCCAGCCCAGAGTACTGGTGCCAGGAAGAAGGGCCCCCACATTGGACTGTGAAAAACAGTGGGGCTTCTGATCATCTGAGTGGGATGCAAGTCAGCAGGAAACCCAGGCATCCTGTTAAAGGTCCCGCACAAAGACTCTCACTCCAAGGCACTCACCTTGGGCTCCAGTAGAGGGACACTAACCTGAGGGGGGCGGGGGGGGGTGGTTGGAGACATATGGGCAGCAGACTGAATTGTGTTGCTTCAGATTGAGGGCTGGAGGATAGTCGGCAATTCGGTCCCCCTCCCATGTAGCTGGCAGGTGGGCGCCATCTTTCCTGTGTTGAGCCCGCACCCAAACAGCCAAATCTGAATCTGATTGGTCTAGTGAGTTCCGAAGCTCCACTCTGGTGACTCACTGGGACCCTGCCCCACCCAACTCCTCCAATGCTGGTGGCACTTTCTCCAGGAGCAGCCAGCTTCATCCACATTGCACTCTTTCTTGGAAAACTATCAGGGTCCAACAGACCCCAGGTGAGTGGTGACTGGCCTCAGTGTGCTCTGAGACTTCTGCTGAATAACTTCATGCTCAGTACTGGCACCAAACAAAAATTTACATTAACCTGGTGACCACAGTTCTTCCCTTTCTAGTGACTCCCCAAGACCCTGTCTCACCCAACTTGTGTACCACACGAGGCTTTATCAGTGGCTACACCTTAAGGGAGCTGGCAGGTGATTGCTTTGCTGGGTAATCTTGGTTGTTGGTCTTTGCTTTTCATCACTTTGAAAATTTCATGCCAATCCCATCTGGCCTCCAAAGTTTCTGTTGAGAAATCAGCAAACTGTCTTATGAGAGCAACCTTGTAGGTAACTACTTTTTTCTTGCTGCTTTTAAGATTCTTTCTTTGTCTTTAACTTTTGGCATTTTAATTACGATAGGTCTTGGTGTGGGCCTCTTTGGGTTCATCTTGTTTGTGACTCTCTGCACTTCCTGGGCTTGTATGTCTATTTCCTTTGCCAGGTTAGAGAAGGTTTGCATCATTATTTCTTCAAATAGGTTTTCGATTCCTTGCTTTCTCTCTTCTCCTTCTGGCACCCCTATGATGAGAATGTTGGCATACTTGATATTGTCCCAGAAGCCCCTTAAACTATCCTCATTTTTTTGGATTCTTTTCTTTTTACTGTTCTGATTGGGTGTTTTCTGCTACCTTAACTTCTAAATCATTGATTCAGTCCTCTGTTTCATCTAATCTACTATTGATTCCCTTTAATGTATTCTTCATTTCAGTAATTGTATTCTTTATTTCCAACTGGTTCTTTTGTGTGATTTCTATCTCGATTTTTATGTTTCCTAGCTCTTTGTTGAAGTTCTTCCTGAGATCATTGAGTATCCTCATAACCAGCATTTTAAACTCTGCATCTGGTAGATTGCTTGTCTCCATATTATTTAGTTATTTTCCTGGAGCTTTGTGCTGATCTTTCATTTGGGACGTTTGTCTCCTCATTTGGGCTGCTCCCCTGTGTTTGTTTCTATGTATTAGGTAGGACTGCTATGTCTCCCAGTCTTAGTAGAGTGGCCTTATGTTGTAAGTGTCCTATGGGGCCTACCAGTGCAGGTTATTTGGTTACCTGAGCTGGGTACTCAGGGGTGTCCCTTGTGGGAGTTGTGTGTGCCCTCCTGTTGTAGTTGAGCCTTGGTTGCTGTTTGCACATCAATGGAGGGACTGACCCAGAGATGACTGGTTGTGAGGACTGGCCATGATCACAGGAGCTGACCCTATGGAGCAGCATTCACTTTAGCAGGGCTCTGGTTTCTGCCCAGTCTGCCCTTTGGGTGTGCCATCCTTAGAGGCGGCCAGGTGATGCTCCAGCTCAGTCCAAAGCTGGCCACAGAGCATACTAGGTCTGGGGACTCCTGGGAGGGACCCCGCTGCAAGCTAAGTTTAGCCTCTGACTGTGCCCTGCCTGGGGCCAGCTGGCATGAGCTACAAAACAACCCACATGTGGCTGCCACCACACTTGGCTTGGAGGTGCCTCAAGAGGCCAAGTGGTGAACAGAGGCTGGCTGCTGATAGTGCCAGGCTCGGGGCTGCTCAGGAAGAGGTATAGGACATGCCAAAAACCAGACATTGTTTATTTGGGTTTTGTGAACCTTTGAGAGATTTTAGGAAGTCCACAGCATGAACCAAGACAGGCCTTCCGGATGGAAAAGCCACTGGAAGTGGCTTGGGTATGCCTGAAAGTTGGATGGGGGTAGGGCCTCAGGGAATCACCAGGGTGGGGCAAGTACTGTTAGCCAGGTTAATGGATATTCAGATATAGGGGTTGCCTGCATTGGATGCCTGGAGTATAGAGAAGGCTCAATATAGAAACAATGGATTCTACCAGCACTTCTGTCTGAAAGAAAGCTGCCCCTCCAGCCCTTACTCTGCAGCCAGACAATTCAGTTCCTCCCCATATGTCCCTGGTGCCTTTTGATCTGCTAGCCCAGCACGTGAGGCCATCAGCAAATAAGTCTGTGTGTGGGCCCTTTAAGAGGATCACCTGACTCTAGCCACCCTCCGTCTCACTCAGTCACAATCTCCATTGGTTTTCACAGCCAGAAGTTATGAGGACTTCTCTCCCCTGGCACTGGAACCCTGAGCTGAGCAGCCTAGTGCAGGGCTGGGACCCTTCACTCCTCAAGGGGGAACCTCTGCAGCCTAGATATCTCTCCCGATTTTTGATGGTCACACGTGGGTGTGGAAGCAGCCCATTCTGCATTTCTGCACCTCCTACCAGTCTTGAGGTGGTTTCTTCTGCAGCTCTTTATTTGTAGGACTTCAGTTCATTTACACTTCAGGTGATTCTCAGTGATGGTTGTTCTGTAGTTTAGCTGTAATTTTGAGGTGGTCATTAGAGGAAGCAAGCACAGCATTTACCTACTCTGCCACCTTGACCATAAATCTATGCTGGGCATTCTTGCGTGTTACCTCAGTTAATCCCAACCAAGCTATGAGGTAGGTATCATCATCCTGTCCCACATGCCACCATTTACACACTGGAAAGCTGAAGCCTCCAAGTCTGGCCAACAGTCTCTCCCATAATTCTTTTATCATTCAGGTCTTACTTGAAAGGTCCGCTCCACAGAGAAGCTTCCCTAGACACTCACTCTAAAACAGCAAGTCCTCTCCCCCTTCCACTTCTCAGACCTCCTCTCTATCGTGTTATCCTGTTTAGTTTTATTGATAGCACTTAATATTATCTTAAATTCTTGTGTAATTTATTGTCTGTCTCCAGTAGAATGTCAATTTCCAAGAGCATGGGAACTTGTCCATCTGGTTTGAGGCTGTATTAATAGCTTCAATGCCAATAACAATGTCTGTCAAAGAATAGGTACTTAAGTACGAGAGGGAGGGTGGGAGGAAATGCAGATGCCTCCATAAGCTTTAGAAGCAGAAAGGGCTTATTTTAGGCATTAAAAAGAACTTTGTAACTTAGAAATGTCAAATTCTATGATATTATTGAAAAAGTTGTGAAGTAACTGGAAATTCAGAGATGAAATAAGCACTATGTCTTTCTGAAAAAAATATTAGTGCAATCCTTTATGAAATATAGATGATTTAAAACTCCAGGGCCATTCAACCTTTCAAACACCTTTCTTTAGTCACTGCCGACATTCAAAACCTCTGGAAAACCAAATGGTGCTTGTTCTCTGGTTGGAAACTGCTTGTTGAAGGCTCTTTGTTACTGTCCCTTCCCCAACACACAACACACATACCACACTCAACCTGTTAGCCCCTTAAAAACCTAACTTAACCAAGTTTCACGGTCACAAGCAGCATTCTAAAATTGGAATTTGGCTGCCTGACCACACACACTAGCCCTGGAATTCAGCAAACATCTGGACAAGTGAGCATGAGAAAGTTCTGTGGTAAAAGAAGTTTCTGAGGGAACAATACGAGTTGGACTACCACAGGCAACAAAGTACAGGTGCCATGCCTAGAAGGCTTGCCAATGAGATGGCAGGAGCTGCAGCCGCATTGCCTCCATGTAACTCTTAGAAGCCTGGCAACATCACTGGCACATGAACAAGTAGTGATGAACTCCTAAAGCAAACCTGAACTTTATTACCGTCTACACATGTACATGGGTGACCAGAGGATTCCTATGCCAGCTGCTTAAATTGAGGCTCACCCAGATTGAGGACCTTCTCATACCTGATGAATGGAGACAGCAGATTTAATTAAGTTTTACAACTTCCATATAATCTAGGATAGAGTCATTTGGTATATTAAATTTTTGAAACTTAGAGAGTTTGTTCCCTAATGGAAAGAGGCATTTTCTGGCTAGAAACCTGTACTCTTTTTTACAGTCACTGAGATTTCATACTATATTATTTACTAGTTACAACTTCACTCACTCTCACAAATACGGCAAATGAAAGTCAAATGCAAGTGAATTGCTGAGATCCAGGAAACAAGGAAAATGGTAGAGAGGGCAAGAAAAAGAGAAGAAATCTTGGTTATCTTTTCTTTTGAATAAGAAAACAAAAGTTTGTTTTGTTTAGAACTATTTATTGCATTATTTTATTAACTATAAAATAATACATGCTCGTAAAATTGTTTTTTCAAACCAAATAGAAAAATACCCTAGAGAGACCAAAAGCTTTCCCATAAATTTAGTCCCCAGAGACAACCACTGTTAATTCTTTGGTGGATGCCCTATTAGGGTTGTTTCTTCTTAATAAATGTATACAATACTCTACATACTGTTCTTCAACTTGCTTTTTATCCACATCCAAAATGTCCTGTCCTTCTTTCTATGATAGTCATATAATTGTACTTCATGTAAATTGAGAATAATGGCATCCAGATTTATAGGGATGCTGTAAGGATGAAACAAAATAGTATTTGTTAAATCTTAGAACAGGGCCTGGCACATAATAAAAAATTCAATGAATAGCATTATCAGCTGCCCAGTATTATATTGTGTATATATGTAGCATCAGTTATTTAGCAAATGCCCTAGTGATAGAAGTTTCAGTTGTTTCCAATTCTCACTATTATAAACCATACCACAACGAAGATTATAACTTAGCTTTCAATATTACGACTAGACTTTTCTTTATTATCTTCTCTTGTCCAGTATTTTTAAGTTCACAGAAAACATTCACATTTGTTCACGTGAGCTCACATCAATGATTTGTAGGAGACAAATCAGGTGTAATAGTCATTTGCAAGACAAGGAAATTGTGGGCTTAAAAAAGTGAATAAACTGCTCAAGACCACCCAGCAAGTAAGCCTGAAGTCATGCCTTGATCTGGCCATGGGATCATTAGACAAATCTTTACTAAGTCAGTATTCAGTGCCAGGCTCTATGCTGGGCACTGACAAGATAAAGAGTCATAAAATACCCTCAAAGAACTCACAGTCTGGTGGGTAGGCAACTACTATTTTTTTTAAATAATTAATTGTATGGTGTTCCAAGCAGACATGGAGGCAAAAGAAGCAAGGACTAACTGAGACCACAGAAGAATCAAAGAGCTGGTAATGTTCCCAAAATCTGTCCTCCAAAGCTGAAGACAGATTCATGGGCAAGGGTGGCTTTCAGACTTTTGAATGTTAAAAATAATAAACCATCAGGGCACACGATTGGCATTCTCCACATCGCTTTAAAGAGCACTAAAAGGGCTAGCCAAGTGGCTCGTTGGTTAAGAGTTGGCTTGGGAGCGCGCGAGCTCTGAGCAGCAGGACCGCCAGTTTGGATCCCACATGGGCCAGTGACGCTGGCCCTCTACAGCTAAGATGATGAACAACAGCTCGACCTGGAGCTGGGCTGCCATGAGTCGCCAGCAGCGGCATAGGCTACAGTGGGACTGCAATGGGCTGGCTACCTTGAGTGGTCAGCAGCCAGCATGAGCTGCCGTGAGCCACCGTGAGCAGCCATCCGATGGCCGGTGACCAATCTGCCTCACCCGGAAAGAGCACAATGATCACAATACCAACATGGGCCAGTGAAGCGACGTCCTCCACAACTAGACTAAAGAACAAAAGGACAGCAATTTGTCTCTTCCCCTTCCCCAATTCCCAATAAAATCTTTAAAAAATAATAATAAATAAATAGCACTAAAAGACAAAAATAAATGTGTTCTACAACATCAATAACAGACATTAATCCCTTTGCATTTTCAGGAAGGTACTATAAATTCAAGATGTGAAGAGTGGTAACTTTATTATTTATGTCTAACATTATTATTAATTGCAGCCAGCATTTCTTGAGCACTCACAATATACTAGGCTAAAGCCTTTATATGCATCATCTCAATTAATTATCAGGACATCTCTATGAGACAGATATTATGCTATCCCCACTGTATATATGAAGGAAAGGGGGTTGAGAGAGATTAAACAATTCATAAGTGGCAGGACCAAGACTCAAACTCAGGTTTGATTTCAAATCTCACATTCCTAGTCACTCCATTATGTTTGCTTTCCATTTTATCCTGATGTGTTCTTTTTTTGTGAGTGCAATATATACACAACACTCTTTAAAAGCATTGAACAATGTTATTTTTTATATATTGAGAACCACTTGCAAGATTTAAGTTCCGTTAAAGCACACATTTATAAACCCTTATCATCATGGCTAGCTGACATCTGAATTTGAAATTGTCACCCTTTATTGCCTTTCATACTCCTGAAATTAGACAATCAGGACCAACATTAAACAAAGGCTTCCGTGACGATGAGTTGACACAGCAACATAATGAATAATTTTACATCAGGCTCCAGGTCCCACATAATTTATGTTCATAACAAAAATGGCAATCAACCAGTATCTGTCATATGGATTTATAGTCTCTACTGTGGCCAAGTCAAAGCACATTAGCTTAGTGTGTCTAAACATCTGACTCTAATCATTACAGTGAGGATCAAGTCAGGCATTAGAGGCTTATAAGTATATTTTCCTGAGTGTGGGAAGTGGAGAGGAAAAGAGTTTTAAAGGGGGGAAGTTGGAGTAATGCTTTCTTGAAATTTAAGATCATCCACTGTCAGTAGTATGTGAGTTTCGTCTTCCTCCTCATCTCCTTTCCTCACGCAAAGGATTCAGCAGTATCCAGGGCTGTCGGCCAAGGTCAGGCAGAAGACAGAGAAGATTCTGTGGGAGTCTGTCAGCCATCAGTGGTTTTTATATTATTCATTGTTCTATACTGTCCACACACACCCTCTTCCTGCCTCCTCCATCCTGTTAATATGAATTATGGAGGATTATCTAGTTTTTTATTCACTCCCAGATATTTTGGGGAGTGAGTTATAATAAATCTGTAATCTAATCTTTTCTCATATAAACATAAAGACCTGAAGTTTAAACTAAATATATTTATTACCCTCTAATGATATTTCCCATTCTACCAGGAAGGAGGGAGGCATGGCCCTACCACCCCTTGCCCTCAAGGTCTGCAAAACCCTGCACCAGTTCTCCTTGGTTTATTAATCCTCAGTCATCAATCTCCTCCCCCAACCACTTCCTTTTTATAAACCACAGAAACCTCTGTCAGTCTTTTTTTTTTCTTTTAACCCATTTATCCTCCTCCTACATGAGGTCAGCTTTCCATTATATGGAACTGATCTGGACATCTACCACTCCACAACAAAAATCACAACCATGCTCAATACATATTCACAGCCACAAGTGTAAATAGTATAAGATGTTAACGTCTTGTACCTCTTGGTGTTTAGGTTACATCTTTGCTGTTTTCTTAAAATTTAAATTGTAGAGAGCAACTTCATGGCTCCACAAGCCTTCAAGCCATTTAGCCAGATGATAACCTGTTAGAAGTCAGTCACCTTACACAAAAGCTCTGTGGGTGTTTTTGTTTGTTTTTATTCATTAAGTCTACAATCTGCATATAATAAAAGTATTCTTTATAAGACACAGAGGACTCATTAGAAAACAAATGTCATCAGGAAAATTTTAGACAACTTATAGATCAGTATATAAAGGAAGGAGAAGGGAATTTCACATTTATCAAGTACCAGAGACTTTCATGTATCTGATTTCAGTTCACCTCAGAGGTGGCAGGTAAGCTCATTTTCAAACCTTTCAGGTTAGGTATGAGGATTTCCAAATTTGAAGCCCCAGGTCCAGTAACTTACACAGGTTACAAAGCTGGCATGCCCAAAGTTGTACTGTACTTTTTTAAAAATCCAGAGTCAACTATACCACATTGGCCCCCAAAATGAATGCCTTCTTTTTCAATTATTTTCTCTTCACATAGCGGATCCTTCTTGCCATCTGCTTGGCCAGAAGGCAAAGGCCAAGTGTACACGAAGCCAGAGGATGTGTTTCAATCCTGGCTCTGTCCTCACTCCCCCATAGCTTCTTGGTCAACTCATTTAACCTTTCTAAGGCTCATTTGTCCATCTACAAAGCACTATTCTATGTACAACATAATAAAATACAGGAGAATATAATGCAAAAAAGTTTCCCGTTTCCCTTTTCCAATGCGTGTATCTTTCTCGTACACATGCATACATGTGACCTAATTACCATATTATTTTTAAAATACTGCCCTAAATATTAATACTTTAGAGTTTCCCATTTTATCTCTATTTCCCCCTATGACTATAAAGCCTCAAGTTGGGGAGGCCAGTTAGCTCAGGTGGTTAGCGCTCAGGCTCATAAAACCAAGGTTGCTGGTTCGATTCCCACATGGGCCAAAGAGTTGCGCTCTCCACAGCTAGATTGAAGAGAACCACTTGACCTGAAAAAACACATTGTTCCCCAATAAAATTTCTTTTAAAAAAAAAAGATAAAAAAACGCCTCAAGTCATTTAGTATGCTTAAGTAACCTCTATAGAACCCAGGGTTATCTAAAAGTCTTCAAACCTGAACAGTAAAGGGAAAATATGGGTTGAGATAGAACAACAGCTGTTGGGTATCTTCAGTACATAATTATATTTCATTTATTAATATCCTCTAATTTTCAACTGGATGCTTTCTTAAGCACAATTAAAAATATTTGGCTACATGAGGCATGAGGAAAACTAAGCTCCATATGAAATCTTCAGTTTGTACCTAATAAATCGCTGCTCAACGGCACCAACTCCAGTGTGTAACTGAGGGGGAGAGCTGAGGATCACAGCCTCAAAGTAGAAGAAAACATTTTTTCAAAAGAACTTAATTTAAATTGAATATATAGCTAATAACCTCTGCTAATGGAGTTGGTTTTAAAAAATGTACATTCCCTGCAATTGATTTTAAACAGGCATTTCAACCTGTGTCAGGGCTACCCTTTCTTTCTCTAGGAGCTGAGCTCATCGGCAGGTAGTGAACCACAGGAGTGGGTGGTGAAAGTGTTAACCAGTCAATGAATGGCACTGTGGCCAAACTAGGGAGAGAGGAAAAAGTGAGGTATGAAAGTCTCTTAAACTTTCAAGACAACTCACTGGACAAATGCAAAACAGCAACAGAGTAATTTTTGGCTAATAATTTTGGCCATAATGAGTTAGAATGTTATGCAAGCAAGGGGTTTGTGCAATTTCTTATCTCTCTACTACCCCAAATAAAAAGTTAGTAAATTTTTAAAAAAGAGTCTAAAGCCAGCTATCTGGGTTCAAATGTCAGCCTGACTATGTGCTAGATACATTTGTAAGCTCAGGCAACTCACTCCTGTGTACTTCCGTAATATGCTCTACTCAGAGGGATGTTCTGAGGTTTAAGTGAATGAATATGTGTAAAGTACATAGACGAGTGCATGATATACAGAAAAGGCTCAATAAATGTTAACTATTACCCTTTCATATCATCTTCATTATTATGTAATGTTAAATGTGCCAACTGAGTTCACAGAATTTTAATACTAGAGTTTATAACATACACACACACACACACACACACACACACATGCACACACACATACACATTTTACATTTCTCCAACAAATATCCAACTTGAAAGGGAAAGATAAGAAACAGATACATCAGATTGGCTAACTCCACATAGCTATGAATTGAAATAGTCAACAGAAGCAGAACACTACAGAGGATAATGTCATTTCTAATGCTGGGATGGCACAGAGTAAAGAGATAAGTGTTCCCAGGTTCCTGGTTGTGTGGCTCTGACAAGTCATTGAACTTTGAGGAACACTCTCCTTTCTCATCTGTAGAAAATCACCTGCTGTTTATTCTACCTGGAACATTCCTTCCATTTCCTCACCCCCAATCCTCTTTCACCAGATCTTACAGATGTTATTGTTAATCTCTCAGCCTCTAGTCCTCCCTAACCCCTAAAGTGAGACTAGATTTCCATGCTGTGCAATCACAAAGCATTTCTCCACCATGTCCAAGTGCCTAGATCTGTAGCTAGTACATAGTTGGCTGTCAATAAATACTAGATGGATGGATGATGGATGGATGGATGAATGGATGGAATAATAATGTATACCTTTCTTTCCTTTTAAGACCAAGTGAGACATCTAGGCAAAAATACACACTGTAAAATATGTTTTACAAATGTAGACTCAATGGTTGAGTTTGAGAAGACTGAAAGTCTTAAGAGGAGTCTAACAGAAGGGAAAAGAAATAACCTAAAGGTAGCAAAGAATTCCTTGAGCTGAATAAACATCTACAAACACAATAGAAAAGGCTGCAGGGGGGTTAATTTATCTAACACCATTTAATGTGCTTTGAGGGTCAGGCCAGGGAGGAGCAAGGACCAGGAAAATGAGATGGAAAGACAAGGTGATACCATTGTCCCAAGTAGATAGGGGTTGTGATACAGGGAAGTCAATTAAAAGCAAAAGGTCAAGAGGGCATCATACATAGACAGACAGGAGTCTGTGGATCACATTGAGGGTGTCTGTGAACTTGAATGAAGAAAAATTACATGTTATTTCATGAAATCTAACTGAAAATCAACATTTCCTTCAATTAATAAACCACAGTAGTATTAGCAAAATCTGTGACTTTGTCACCAAAAAAAATCTGAGATTTCTTTTTGTCCTATTACAACTACAGATATCAAAAACATCTTTTACTGTCATCAATACTTTAAAATTAGGCTAGTTCTTAGACCCACTACTGAATCTTCTCATTTAATTAGTTTTTTTAAAAGAAATTCATGTTACTATATTATAAATTTAATATTTTCATAACTTATTCCAACATAACTGACTTGCCTTGTAAAACTATGTATCTTATTTGATACCTTTAAAACATTATTCTGAGAGAGGATCCATAGACTACACCAGACAGACAGTCAAGGGGATCCAGGGAACAGAACAGGTTAAGGGACTTTGGCTATAAGAAGGTTCCTCCAGAGTAGAGAGAAATCAATAGTTGTTAAAAAATGGGGGCGGGGGGAGTCTGTAACTCAACGAAAAGGTGATAGTAATTCTTTTGAATTTTGCAGCAAGTATGGAGAAAAATCAGAGGACCTGTTTCACTAGTCCAGGGATAAGCTGACTAATGCCGGAAGATGGGCTAATGAACCAATTATGTAGCAAAAATGGAAGCGCATGACTTAAACCCCAAATGTC
This sequence comes from Hipposideros armiger, assembly GCF_001890085.2. Classification (NCBI taxonomy): domain Eukaryota; kingdom Metazoa; phylum Chordata; class Mammalia; order Chiroptera; family Hipposideridae; genus Hipposideros; species Hipposideros armiger. The sequence continues at coordinate 4,618,088 of NW_017731403.1, read as the reverse complement.
TGGGGCCCAAATACTTCCCACAGACTCCCAAGGATGAGGGAGGTGACTGCTGCAATGATTGACAACATAGGGGAGGGGTGCTGTTTTGCATGGAACACAAAAAGTTCTCTTTTTCACCACTTTTTATTTAAGTGCATCCAAGCAGAGCTATCACATCCAGGTCAAGATGTAAAGTGCTTTGAGGGCAAATTCTTCAGGGGAAGGCAAAGAAGGATCATTGATAAAAACAACAGTTACAAGGAGAGGAAGAACTCATGCTTTCCTATAGCACCAGTAACACGGGCCCCAACGAAAGAGTAGAAGTCAGCTGAGATGCAAAACTTAACTGAACCAAAAGAAGCTATACTGAAGAATGTGAAGACTGAACTAACCAAGACAAAAAAGCAGAATCAAATATTGTGGAAGATGCAATCTATAGGTCCTAGGAATCCTACAGGCAGCCTCCTGGGAAAGGAGTATCAACTGGGCTTTGAATCACCATCTCCCTCATTTCTGGAAGTCAATACAATGAAAATGCATTCATCCTCTCAGCTACCCCGCTAAAATCAGCCCTGGCATTTTTTTCCCTGTGCTTTCCTTCAAAATCTGATGTTTTTTGTTTTGTTTTTTTCAGGTTTACATAAAAGTATTTTGGTAGCATAAGATATAAAGCCCTTCCATGCCCCATTTTCAGGAATTCCTATCACAATACTCTTTCTTGGCTATTCTGAGGCAGATAAAGGAGGAAGGATAGCTATTAGAATTTTTTTTCTCTTTTGTTCGTTTTTAAAGATTTAAATAAAAATGATTACATTGAGGGAAAGGCTTTAATGAAAAGGACCAGAGAAGAGTGAATAAAGTTGGTTATTACTCAACCCAATCAGCTTGTAACCTGAAAACTCATTTAGCACAACCCCTCTGGTTGGTAAAAAGGGCAGTCTCACATTGTTTCAAATTACACTGCTGCTATAAAATCTGACAACATTATGGAGTAAAAGAGCCAATAATAAAACTCTAAAAAATTAATAGTGTTTCTGTATTGTGACATCATTTACAGGAACTCCCCATAAATTAATTTAACACAATTTCTGAATAAAGATCCAACTGGCTTATAGATCAAACCATCGCCCCTCCTTATTTAAGTATAAATTACAGCTTTCTAATGATAGCAAGGATGCCCAGATTTTTTTAAAGATTAATCAAATTAGTCAATATTTACCCAATATCTATTACTGGTTATCACTGGATACATTTTCTGACTCCCCTAAATGGTGCACCTTTCACATTTGAAATGTCATAATGGAATAAACAGTCTACTGGCTGCATTAATCCTCTAGATAGTCTACATCCAGAGGAGCCCCAAGGAGTGTTGTTTGCTGAATATTTCCTAATGAACTGACTCAAAATTCAAGCCACTGACATGAGGTGCTTATGAGTAATAATGAGTCAAATACAATTGCTTACAAACAATATTTTTTTAATTTGGCATGAAAAATAAGCCAAGTCCTGGCATCACTTCAGGAGAAAGAAGTCCTATCATAGAATTTCAAGGCAAGTTTCCAAGCTTATGTAATAAAAAGTCCTCAAAATGAAGCAAGCACATTCTCCCATGCTGACCTACACACAACCCATGTGCTGACCAAGTCAGGGCTGGTAAATGTCATAAAATACTTTTAATCAGAATACAGAGGCCAACAATTTATTCTGGGTCATTGGTTCCTTCAGCTAAAGTGCCTTAATTCGAAGACCAAATTGCTGATCACCCTTGGAGTTTATCAGAAACATCAGGACCAATTTAAGTGCTAAAAGATTCCATGGCAATCGTTGTTGGGGCCAATAGTTTTCCCATCTTGGAAGTGTACCCTCAGTACAGTCCAAGTGAAGTCCCAAAAATTGAAACCATCATGGATTTTTAAGAAAGGGCTAAACAAAATGACGATGCTATTTCAGGTGGAAGCAACACCTGTTGACTCGACTACTCTTTCTGATTCCGTAGAATCACACAAGAAACACTACTCAGTTCTTACTCGTATTTCTCATTTACCCCCTACTTTTGCTCAGGGCAAACAGACACTATCCAGTTGGCTGCAGGAGGAAGACTGGAAAACCCAACATTTTGAACATGAGCATTCACATAGTTTGCGGGCCAGCAGGTAGGCTCTGACTGTGAGAATCTGGGAAAATTTTTTGACTCATCTGAGTTTGAGTCCTCATTTCTGAAATGAGGTAATAATAGGTGTTATGCAGCTCATTGTAAGCACAAAAGCATACAGAGTAGAGTCATGTTATATTTGCATTAAGTTAGGGATATTCAACTATACAGATTCCACGAATGGGAGTTCCCACAAGGATTTCTTAGGATGAGCCTTTTATTGCATCGAATGGGATGCTAGCATTAAAAGGTGTCACCTTTTCATCAAATTAGCCCTTCAGTACAAATCAACTATTAATTCATTCAACAAATATGTACTGGTCACTCTTCTAGGCCTGGGATGCAGCAGTGAACAAAAGAACAAACCCCTTGGAGTTAACATCCTAAACTCAACTGAGGAAGGGTGCACATCAAGGTATTTTAAGGATAATTTTTACTATATACATTTTTCACCTTCTATACTGACTTTAAGTTCAAAACCCAATTTCTATGTAAGATGAGACTCAGACGTAAGTTTAAAATATCACAGGTGCACAATCATAGGTGCTTAACAAATATTAGCCAGTATAAGTAATTTTTCTTTTTATGCTGTCACCAGGGAAATAAAAGATGTATTTGATCACAGCTAGTACATAAAATACTGTGGTAGTGCCCTTCATTTCTATGCTGTCTTTCAGTTTACTGTTTTCATATACATTCTCTTATTTCACCGGTTCCAGCAATCTGCTGAGACACATAATGTTTTTATTTTATTTTTGAAGAAATTGAGGCTAACAGGGTAAGTGACTTGTATAGTAACATAATCAGTAAATACAAACAATTTAACCCCCAAAATTGCTCTCAGAATTTTTTAAAGGGGGGTGAGGGAATAAATGGCAGCTTTGACTAACATAAAAGTGACTCAGTGATGATCTACAATATTTTCACTATCGCGTCTAACCAACATTGATACCCATGGTAGGGACTCAAATAGAAGGTCTTGTTGGGCTGTAAGCCTCTAGAATACTGCCTCATCTTAGACCAGCTGGGTTCACAGCCCAGCTCCGCGGCTCACTCGCTGGATGACTATGGGCATGTTATGTTTCTGGCCAATGCCTGAGTTTCCTCATCTAAAAAACAAGAAAAACAATACCAACCTAATATGTTGCTGTGAGGATTAAATTAATTAAAACTTAGAAAGTGCTGAGAACACTGCCTGGCCCTGAGCACCGCTTGATAAATTATAAGATGAAATTTTATACACACACACACACACACACACACACACACACACACATATACACATATACACATACATACACACAGTGTTGTTAGCCACTTTTACGTGCATAATTAATTCTCAAAATAATACTGAGCAAAATATGATATCCCAATTATTAAACTTGTACCAAAGGCCAGCACAGAGTCACAGCCAGTAAGTGACAGAGCGTGAATAGGGGCCCAGTTCTATTTCACTGCAAAACCCTATCCTCCCGACAACATTTCTGTGTTCTGAAGAACATTTCACAGACTTACAGCTTCAAGAAAATCCGATCTTTTTCCTTCTGCAACCCAGCCATTGCTGTTCAACCTTCTCTGACCTCCCCGGTGCAGAGAGCCCTTCGCTTTCCTTGACTCCTTCAAGCCCTCCCAGGCTCGTCTCCCTAACCCTGCCCACTCGCTCCTTGTTCACTCCATGGCCTCTGTTAGGAAACCCGCTTGGTACCCATTCCTCATCTATTCAACCTGGTATTTTGAGCACCAATTACGGGGACAAGACACTGAGTGAGGGGAGGTATGAAATGAGACCGGGTCAATTGCTTTATAACTATTTCCTGTCTATATTGGTTCCAGGAAGTTTTCTTAAGGACACCCACAAAACTAAGCCCAGCAGTAGGCACTTGGTATACCCACTGAGTGACAAACTGAAATATTCAGAACATTGGTAGCCTGGAATTTGAATCCCAAGAACCTGGGAAAGTAGCAGCAGTTGGTTAATGGCTTCAAATACTCAAATATTCAAGTCTAGACCTGGGCACTTTGGGTTTTGTCTTGTTTTGTTTTGTTTTTCTTAGCTTGGCACCTTCCCCAGAGGTCACAGATAAGGCCAAATGACAACCCTGACACCACTCACCTGTGGACACTGACCACACCCTGCAGCACGCCTCACACAGAGAATGAAGACCACAGGAAGCACCCAACGTGGAATCTGGACTCACAAGGGAGTTTCTTTCTTCTACCTAAATCCCAAGAACCAACACCAGGACCAACACAATGCCTCTTTATTAGAAAGCTGGAGGGATCTGTTATCGCAAAAGTGGGGCTTGGGCTCAAGGCACATGAACTTGAACTGACATATGAGACCTTAGAACACCTTATAACAGTCAGCAATGATAGTCCCATACGCTTGGAAGCAGAGAGATCACACATGCCTATACTCTCAAACGGCCAAGAATGCCTGTGACTTGTGAACAAATGTCACCAACTCTTAATCATATTTCATGATTACTCTGTATGGTAACTCTGGGAGAATCTTTTCATTGAAACATAAAATTGTATCCTTGCTGAGGTCTATTATGATGAATATATATCCTGCCTAGGTTCACTTGAATAATTATTACCACACACACAAAAGGAAGGTATGATTATCCAGTATTTTGTTGCAATTTTATTTTAATGATAATGTCTTTAGCATATGACACTATAATCCATTGTTGGACTCTTTTAGAGCAAGGCTTCAGAGAATCCAAGTCACAAAACAAAATCCTTGACATTTCAATAATTTTTTCCTCACGAATATCTAAACCCTTAAATAAAAAGGAAACCATTAACGATAGCTACCATCCTGTTACCTTCTCCTTGTGCACGTATGCTCACCCTTCTCACTCACTGTGAAATATTTTCCTGTGCTTCAGCCTTCCAAGTACAGTGAGGTCAAAGTCAAGCTGCTGCTAGCATCACACAGCTGTTCTACATAACTTACTGAATAAAAATGAAAGTAATCAACTTAAAAAACTACCATAAAACACACCCAAATTCTGAAAGTAGACTTTACATAAACTATAAATCAAGTAATATTTTTTGCCCAGACTCAGAACAGGGCTATAAAGTAGTTTTTTAAAAGTCAGTTAATTATGTTTCTTCAAGGCAGAAACACTGGATTTTGTCCCAGAAGAATTTACTTCAACCACCCTCCTAAAAGGAAGATACTGAAGTTACTAAGAAGAAAGTACAGTGATTGATGAGGGCTTCATTACATCAGAAAACTACTTCTTTTTTATAAATTTCAGAAACATTAATTTTATACAGGCAAAGTGAAACAGATTGCTTCCTTGAAACACATCAAGACAATCTAAACAGGCTAGAATATTCCTTACAGAAAACCTTCAATGCAGTCTCTTTTGTCCTGTCTCTCCTCAGACTTAGTTCTTCAACAACTTTCTTTATTAAATGATTATGGTTTTGTTTTTGGCATTGCATCGCCTCAAAAGTTCAATCACTATAGATAAAAAAAAATCAAATCCATTTAGTAAGCTTTTATTGAACAGCTGCTATATACAAGGTATTATGTGGGGCTTGAGGGGCAGTAGGGTACTAAGATAAGTAGGATACTTCCATGCTCACCCAGTTCTGAGGAAGACAAAATTAGAAGACCACATTACAAGTCAGTCCACACATAAAAAGGGAGAAGACAAAGCAAAGCTGAACCAAGGTTTGTGAAAAAAAATTTTTAGTCACACTCAAGGACCATGCCTTGTTTCATTGTCTAAATGAGATCCCTCCCCTAGAATAACTGTACTCATTATTCAGAGGTTTATTTATTCACCTGAGTGACATGTAATAGAGTAATTTGACTTTACAAATAAAACAGCAAGGGAAAAATTATCCTAATGTCTTATAGGTAAAATTTTAAGATGCTAATTAAAATGTTAATAAACTAGGATAGTTTTTTTTAACTGCTTCATAGAAATATTGAGAAAAAATACAACCAATACACTATGCTTACTTCCTTGTCAAATATTTAGTAAGAACATATATGGATAGCCTGGTAAAGAAAACAAATCAGATCCACACCCTGAGAAAGTTAAAAAATAATAGACTCAAAATAAACGCACACTTAAGAGATTGAGAAGGCAGTAAAAAATGTGTTAAGGAAGCAAAGACTAAAGATTATACAAGTAAAATGAAAATGAAGAAAATAAATAAATCAAGGCTTATGATATATAATTGACATATGATAGATACCTAAATAAATATTTATTGAAGGGATGAACGAACAAAAGAATGAAGAATGAATAGAAAAACACACCCAAGAAATCACTTATTTGACCATTGCCTTTATATGTAATATTGGCTTATCAAATTCTGTTCACAGCTTTTTAAAAAGAAGATTCCCTTGGAGAGGCAGCCCCAAACTCACATGTTGGTACTGCACCCACCTTAACCTTTATTGATATTGCTCTTTCTCGGGGTAAGGCAAGGAACAGCACTACCTGTCACTGGTTTCTGGCTTACCTGGTCATACACATGGCCACACAGCTCTTATCTGGCCCCTCTGCAGTTAGGCATCCTGTAAGACTTGCTTTGCCCAGTGAATCAGTTACCAGCCAAAAGTTACTTGCCCTTCCCGTTGTAAGGGGGATCACGGTAGAGGATATTGTGGAGAAAGCCTCTGTCAGGCTGGGTATCAACCCATACTGGAATATATAGCATGAGCGAGAAAAAACTTCCATTGTGCCAATCAACTCAAGATCTTGGGGTTATATGTTCCTGACGCGTAATGTAGCCTATCCTGGCTCAGACACACACTATTAAACACCTAAAAACCACTCCCATTTCCCCTGTCCCTATACCCCATATCAAACACTGCTTAGTTGCCCCAACTCACTAAATCTCAAATATTTGAAGTCAATTTGTTTTTATAATATTCCTTTAAAGTAAAGTATTTAGAGAGAAGAGAAGAGAAGAGAAGAGAAGAGAAGAGAAGAGAGA